>NC_085092.1:7791465-7806465 GCF_963422355.1 Corticium candelabrum | reverse complement strand
TGCATTATCAACTTTGGCTCTCCAAGTGTAAGCCCATGTTATGCATGTATCTCGTGTGTGTGTGTGTGTGTGTGTGTGTGTGTGTGTGTGTGTGTGTGTGTGTGTGTGTGTGTGCACGCACGCGTATGCACGTGTGAGAGCGTGCGTGCGTGCCTGCCTGCGTACATGCATGTGTGTGTGTGTGTGTGTGTGTGTGTGTGTGTGTGTGTGTGTGCGCGCACGCGTGCATGCGCTTTGTGAGTTATATCTGACAATGTGGTGAGAGGCTATTTAGCTAATCAAACTATTCTAATGTATTGTGATATGCATCATTTCAATACAGTAGTCTAGTGTATTGCTAGATGCATCCCTTCAATACAATCTACTGTGTATTGTGAGATGCATCCCTCCAATACAATCGCTAGTGTATTGTGATATGCATCCCTCCAATACAATAGTTAGTATATTGTGAGATTCATCTCTCCAATACAATAGCTAGTGTATTGTGATATGCATCCCTCCAATACAATAGTCTAGTGTATTGTGAGATGCATCCCTCCAATACAATAGTCTAGTGTATTGTGAGATGCATCCTTCCAGTACAATAGTCTTACTGTCTAGTATATTGAGATACACAGTTGTCGTGTTGTTTTCAAACTTCTACGACTACTTTCCCTCTTTCAGATTTGGCGACTACAAAACGGGGCAATGCAACCAACCATTGTCGGTCTCTCTCACTCTGAGACTCCTCATATCCACCGGTCCTATTCTTCTCATAATTCTAAGTTTCTATTTCACATGGCGATATCCAATAACAGAGACGAAACGATGGGAAATCAAGCAAACCCTTGAAAGCAGAAGGTACGTATTTGGTAACAACATTTGTAGCAAAATTGCTACACTTGTATGTATGTACACGGTTGATGCATTCATACAGAAATGAAAATGCAACAAAATCGTATCAAACGAGTACAAATAGGACATCAAGAGGCAAGAAACCGGCTGAGCAGTCGGACGCTGTAGATGGTGTGACGTCAGACACTAATGTAGATACATGGAGTGCCGTGTCCGGGTTGGCACATCCTCAAACATCATGATTTGTTTGTATGATTTTATTATTGTTGTTGTGACATATCGGAGCGATCAAATGTTTAATAAATTGTACCTGATTTGATATCAATTATTATCATTCTATGATTGTATATAATACAATAACTGTAGACTAATCTCTTTTGAATGGTTCTCCACACACTGATCCATTTTGTCCACACATTTGCAGTACACTGTACCTACCATGTGAGACGTTCTCGTGCCTGGAATTGTCATACCGACATCATCGGACAAGAATAGCGCGAGAGAGTCTGGGGACGCGGCTTATTATTGGTGTGTGTGTGTGTGTGTGTGTGTGTGTGTGTGTGTGTGTGTGTGTGTGTGTGTGTGTGTGTGTGTGTGTGTGTGTGTGTGTGTGTGTGTATGTGTGTGTGTGTGTGTGTGTGTGTGTGTGTGTGTGTGTGTGTGTGTGTGTGTGTGTGTGTGTGTGTGTGTGTGTGTGTGTGTGTGTGTGTGTGTGTGTGTGTGTGTGTGTGTGCGTGCGAGCGTGTGTGTCAATGTCTAGCAGACCATTTGACTCTCCTGCCAACTGTAGTCATTTAAAGAGCCATGAAGCTACAGAGCATAAACCAATTGAAGCAAAAAAGATTTGTTTCCCATCCTATACATTAGAAGCAGCTATTTATTTCTAATATTGCAAAACTTATTGTCTGATTACTTCGCTCACTCTCCACCACATGCAGAAAGCAGTCTGGGGTACCGAGGCTACTAGACTGCAGTTTTCTAGAGGTGGCAATTGAAACTGTCTAAGCGTTTGTTTCCTGTTGTATAGAGTAGTTATTTATATGCAAAATGTGTTGTCATATTATCTCACTCATAGTGCATATAAGCTCAGCAATTACTAAGATTTGAGAAGGCAAAATTGTGTTGCAAACTAATTTATTAGAATAATGTGTAAAACAGTTGGATTAGCTACAAGACAAGCGATAGCTGTCTAGACACTTTGTAGATTGAAAAGCATCTTAAAGTCGTACAGCGCAGATTAAACAAAAACTGTTAGCTCTAAAGTATACAACCAAAGTGCAAGAAAAACTGTTAGAACAAGTCGCTCTTCCTTTCTTTAATTAATTAATTAATTAGTTTGTTCAGCGGACGTACATAAAGCCTTGCAGTTTAGAGTAGATACCAGTGTGTCCTCCATCACCACCAGTGTAGCCGTATAAGACGCGCTTCTCGGCTAATGAATAAAAATGCAAATAAGTGACTAGAATATTTGAAACTGTGAAAGCTTACAGGAACGAGAAGATGTCCATAGAGACCCGCACTCTTGATTGTCACGAGTGTCAAATACTAAAGCACCAAACAAAGCAACAGTCACTTTTTGGCAGTTGAATTTTAGCGCAGCAGCATGCAGTCATTTTCTCCAACAGTAATACAAAGCCAGCCATAATTATTTATACCTTTGTAAGAATCACTGCCAAATATTTTATATCCAACTGTTATTCCTTTGCAGTTTGACTCCCATTTGTAGGGATAACTGTGAGATGTAATTATTCGTGCGCAGCTGCAACAAAAAATGTACTTTAGTAACAGAAAAACATAAACAAAACAACTACGTGCTTGTGAGCTTGCTATTTACCTCGTTCCTCCGCAATTAGATTGAAATCTTGCCGCACCTTGTGGTAGCTGCAACAGAAGAATTTGAATTAACAATTGCAATCTTGCAATATAAACTATTTTATACTTGAAAAAACGTTGTGTATTTGTTAGGACCAACGTCAACTCTAAACGTTCCTAGACAACAAACACAACTGATAAATACTATTATTTTATATCTTAATTAGTAAATCAAACCTTCATCGTCAGCGAGAGCTCTTATAATCCTGTCATCTAATTTCCTAGCAGGTATCACTCCATTTGTACGATGAACTACACAAACATCTCCTCCTCTGCATCTTGTACCCACAGAACCGCTTTGAAGATGTAGACGATTTTGAGAATTAATACCAACAACTAGAGTCCAACCACCACCTAATTGTAAGGTACAAACAAGCAAAACTTTACGCTAACTCGCTAGCTAACATGTTTGTACTAGCTAAAGTTTTACCGTAGCTAGTCATGTCACAGTAAACATAATGGACGTCATTTCCTGTTTGTATTGGCTTTACCCAGTAGTAACCACTTGCGATGTTCTTTCTTTGCCTCAACAGATCAGCACAACTTTTAGCTGGATGAGCTTTAGTTCCATCTACACACAACAACAACAACTTACTAAGCATGCAAATGCGTTTATCAAGACTTAAATCTAGCTGATTAATTAATGCAAGCGATACTAAAATAGAGTTACACTGGTGATTGAGACCTTACTTACACGTCAGAGGACTAGCACATAGTGGACTGTCGTCTCCTACCAAAACGCATCGTAGCAAACGAGCTTGATCGTCTAGTGATGATGGAATTTTGTTGAGAGAGCTAGTAATCTCATCCGTAGCAGTAACTGAAAGACAAAAGGTAGTCGACCGTTGTAGTCTAGATTGATGCACTTTTGTTTGTGTGTGTGTGTGTGTGTGTGTGTGTGTGTGTGTGTGTGTGTGTGTGTGTGTGTGTGTGTGTGTGTGTGTGTGTGTGTGTGTGTGTGTGTGTGTGTGTGTGTGTGTGTGTGTGTGTGTGTGTGTGTGTGTGTGTGTGTGTGTGTGTGTGTGTGTGTGTGTGTGTGTGTTGTGTGTTTAAAGATACCCTAAGGTATGCCTTCACAATTTCTTACTTACATGTGACTTCAAAAAATTTCTACAACTCTACTGACTCAACTACATGCATAGCTAGCATTCATGCAGTGTGATATCTGTGCATGCGTGCGTTCATATTGCATGTAACGTACCCACGAGGATGGTTGCTAGCCAAGCGACACAAACGTACGAAACAACTGCCATGAGTCACAACCTTCTCTAGCAGACACAAGTGTCGGAAAGAACGAAGTGATCGGTGCACGAGCTTGCGCTGCTCTTTGAGAGACAAAAGACGTGGGGGTTTGTCCGTATTTTAGATTGTAATCTGCTAGACGTTGAGTCGTGGTCGCGTGCAGGCTGCAGCGTAATGGTCATGCTCGTGTGATAAAATGGCAGTACCTACAATTACGATTACTATCAGGCACTCACTTCTGGAAGAAATGATCGTTTTACGAGCTTGCTCTGCTCCCTAACTGCTAACACGTGGGTGTTTGTCCGTGTTTTAGATGGTAATCTGCATGCGCTTCACATGCTGACTCCAAACAAGTGGGTGTGTATGTCCGTGTTTTAGATAGAAATCTGTTGGCGGTTGAGCGGTGCAATTTGATGTTGACGTGCTGCTCGTTTGGAGTCCATGCATAAAACGTGGGTGTTTCGTGCTAGTGGCTGCGACGCGTGCAACTGAATAAACACACACACACACACACACACACACACACACACACACACACACACACACACACACACACACACACACACACACACACACACACACACACACACACACACACACACACACACACACACACACACACACACACACGGTTTATATATATATATATATATATATATATATATATATATATATATATATATATATATATATATATATATATACTGTACTGTATGTACTTACATGGCGGAGCTGAGCTGAAGTCTCTGTGTATGTACCATGTAATACAATCAAATAGCAAAGTTCTGGTGTAGCCTCGGTACCAGACCGCTTTTGCGTTTTTCTTCCAGCCCTCTCACCATATTTTTCTAACCATATTTCAAATTTTGTAGTTCCGCTGGTCGCTGATTGGCTAAAACTTCCGGTTGAAGGTATCGGTAGTTAAATAACTAATATATATAGTATTTCTTGGTGTGAGAGTAAACAATATGTACGGGTATATACTGTGATTGCTCCCTTCGTTCTTCGTGCGGTACCTGTGGACTACACCCTATTAACGTGTTACTTTTGGACCACGTCTCTTAGCGCACGCTAGATCTAATCATTTTCGAAGAGCTTCCTACGGGTCCTTTTCTAGAGGTCTATAGAGCTTATGTTGCGGTCTCACTTTAGGTTTGCAACCTGCAACATCTAGTAATTAGACAGTCAATAGCTGATCAAGACGAATCTTATTTCTAAAGATTGAAACAGTCTGTTTGTCCAGAGCTATCTAGAGGGATTAGCCTCGGTACAGTACCTCAGACTGCACGTGATGGGAGCTGCTCCCATCACGTGCAAAAAGCAGGCTGGGGTAGCGAGGCTAGTTGGTCATTAATATTAATTAGATCAATGTGTTCTTATTTAACCATTAACTTTTTGCTGGACACACGACAACAAGACAGAATTGTTTGTTACTTTTTATACACACAGCTAGCTCATATCATATACACATCATTCTACTCATTGTTGACTGTTGTCTGTCGTCTCTTCATGTTGAGTATCATCGCATCTGTTGTCTACACTGAAAGTCACATAGTCGGCATCCGGATCATCTTCTAATGTGATCGATATTATGCCGCTCAGTAGAGCATATGCCAGCATGGCTGTTACTCCAATCCCAATGGATGCCAACACTTTCAGCTGCGCCTTGCGGTCGTCACTCAGCGAGAGACGAGGAATTATGACACTGGCATCTGTAGTAGACGCTACAACATGAGAACAAGACATATTCAAAGTTTTAACGAAACCAGATGATACACAGTATGTAGTGAGTATAATGAGTGAGAATCTGTTGTCTGTCTGTACGTCTCCTGTATGTATCTGTAGTGTATGCATGTGTACTGTACGTCTGTATGTCTACTGTATGTATCTGTAGTGTGTATGTATCTTCTACCTTTGGGCACTGACTTCATGAATTGGTCATCAACATGGCATACAAATCGATTCAAGTTTGGACATCCTCTGATGTGTGCACACAATACATTATTGGGCAAGTTGGACTTCAAGAGAAATGCCAAGTAACCGTATAACACGGCATCCATGGTTCTAGGACTAATGTGACAACAAATGACAAATATAATATCAATTGATACATCTACAAGATACAGACAGACAAGCACAGAGACAAACAGACAGAGATAGACAAACAGACAGACAGACGGAAGGACACATAGACAGACAGACAGATGGACACATAAACAAACAGGCAGACAGACAGACAGACAGACAGACAGACAGACAGACAGACAGACAGACAGACAGACGGACACATAGACAAACAGACAGACAGACAGACAAAAAACAGACAGACAGACAGAAAACAGACAGACAGACAGACAGACAAAAGAGAGACAGACAGACAGACAGACAGACAGGCAGGCAGACAGACAGACAGACAGACAGACAGACAGACAAATAGCACAACACACGCCCTATACTCACAACATCCACATGCTAACCTGTCACCAAACAGAAACTCTTTATCATGCAAGAACTTTGAGAGCAAACTGAGACAATGTCTTGCTTCAGTTATAACCTAACAGCAAACTAAACAATTAACATCATCACTCAAAATTACACATTCCAAACAGCATGCAACCTTCTTCTGCAACGAAGAGTCGGGCAAGTCTGATTTTCTGTTGCTTGTGGGTTGTAAGGCACTAAGTGTTAGTTGTGCTCTCTTCTGCAGCCGACCAGGAATGTAGAAGTTCCATGGAAAAGAACATGCGTTGGCATAATAACCCCTCACACAGTTAGAGAAGTTCTCAGCATTTACAAATTGTAAATGCAACTAGAGAGACATTGAGAAGTCAAGAATAAGATGCTGTAATATAAATGTCTGTCTGTCTGTCTGCTTGTCTGTCTGTGTGTCTGTCTGCTTGTCTGTGTGTGTGTGTGTGTGTGTGTGTGTGTGTGTGTGTGTGTGTGTGTGTGTGTGTGTGTGTGTGTGTGTGTGTGTGTGTGTGTGTGTGTGTGTGTGTGTGTGTGTGTGTGTGTGTGTGTGTGTCTGTCAATGGTAGTATATTTTCATAAATGAAGTTAGATACAATTATAGCAAGCAAAGGCACAGTTCACATTGTCCAACTGCTAACAACTTGTAAATTAAGTAAAGTAAGGGACATAGATGTCCCTGTTCAACAAAAACTATCTGCCTGTCTGTCTGTCTGTCTGTTTGTGTCTATCTGTTTGTTTGTTTGTCTGTCTGTCTGCCTGCCTGTAAGTCTGTCTGTCTGTGTGTCTGTCTGCTGTCCATCCATCTGTTTTCAAAAAATCTTAGCATATGTACAAGTAGAATCTGTATGAGAATAAATTATCTGTCTGTCTGTCTGTCTGTCTGTCCTATTGCTGGTTGATTCATCCATCTTCTCACAAGTCTATCTCCTCCACCTGTCTGCTGTCTATCTGTCTTTCAATCCACACTTCTGTCCACCAGTATAAGCCAGACTGCTCTCCATCGAATCACTAACTTCTTGTTTCCCCATTTGTTCAACTACTTGCCTTCCCACTGGCCTGTCTGTTGCATGAAATTCTACCACCTGATGGTCTACAACTATATTCCCTAATGCTTCTCCATTTCCAAGTGTATCACTCCCTCAAGCCATTTATCCCATCCACTCAAAAAACGTTCTACCCATCCACATGCCCATCCTTCCGTTATCATGTTATTCACAACCATCACACGCTCAATGCATTACATTCCTTACAATCGCTGGTTCCAGCTTGTCTTTCACCAATGCTTCAAACGCAAGCGTGTCAGCCTGCTGCTTTTCGCTTAAGCCATAATCAGCATTCCATCCTTGACTTCTCATGAACGTGAAAACCGACTCCATACCTTCGATCATTTTACCATTGTTGTAAGCTACAGGAAGTGATGCTACAACAATAAAGTAATAATTAGTGTGTGTGTGTGTGTGTGTGTGTGTGTGTGTGTGTGTGTGTGTGTGTGTGTGTGTGTGTGTGTGTGTGTGTGTGTGTGTGTGTGTGTGTGTGTGTGTGTGTGTGTGTGTGTGTGTGTGTGTGTGTGTGTGTGTGTGTGTGTGTGTGTGTGTGTGTGTGTGTGTGTGTGTGTGATACAACATGTTCGTGTTTACTGACACTTTGTATTTAATAGTTAATTACTTACCTGTGTATTGCTGTAGTCGTGCACATTTGTGTACTCTGACTGACGCTTTGCTGAATTGAGAATATGCCTTTGCATGCAGATAAAATTTAGTGATGGTGAGACTCGTGTAGAACAAGAGTTGTAGTGTGTATACACACAAACACAAACAAGGAACAAATAATTGAACTACCTGGTAGTCATGCAACAAACAAGCAAACAGAAGAATTAAATGAATAAGCAGATAAACAACACACAGACAGACAGACAGACAGACAGACAGACAGACAGACAGACAGACAGACAGACAGATTGTTATATTTAAACTCTTACTCGACCAATAACAATCGCTAACTTTATGTATGCTTAACAATGACAGACAGACAGACAGACAGACAGACAGACAGACAGACTGACAGACAGACCAAGTCTGAAGACACAGCTTACTCTGGTTAATCACTTTGCTCTGCTTTGTCTCAATTAGAAGATCCTCAGTCAGAATGCCTTCTACTACGTCACTGCCATGTTCCCAAGTTAAATTACTTGGCTAGGTCAGTATCACCATCTTTATTTCAGTCTACAGCTGAAATACATGACAACATGACTCAAAGAACCTTTTGTAAAATATTGGGAGTGCCATCAATAGTCGATGAATGGTGGAAACAGGCAACACTTCCTATCAAATTAGGAAGATTTGGAATGACATCAATCGATGCTATCGCTTCATCTGCGTTTTTAGGAGGATGGATGCATACTCTGTCAAACTTGCCTACTAGGTTCGCTTACTTGACTAACGATTTATCACTCTTGCTTTCAACAGATAATAATAATAAAGATCTCGGCCGATATTCATCAAGCTGTCAAGTCTACTGGTTGTGATGATTGCCAACATCTAAGTGAGTTTGTCAAACAGCCCAAGAAATTACAACAAAAACTATCTAGTCAACTACACGAGGCAAATGCAAATTCCTGCCTGGAGACTTCGATTTCACAATCAGATAGAGCTACAGCTAAATTTAGATCAATAAGAAGAAAGGGAGCTGGGTCATGGCTGGAAGCCATTGCTACTAAAGAGATTCTTGCACTGAAACCCGACGAATTTCGTTTGGCAGCATCTCTGAGGTTGGACATACCTGCACGTTTTGTCAACTGGAACATCGAGTGTGAATGTGGCAAGTTGGCAGATGAATATCATCTTCTTACATGCAAACATGGAGGTGGGCCTGTGTGGCAACATGATGAAATTGTAAATGCATGGAGCACTTGTCTACATTAAAGATTCATCACGAGAAAGAACTCGACATCGTTACTCTAGAAATGAGAATAGACCAGACATAGTTGTGTATGACTCTGGGTGTAGCTATGACCTTGATGTAGCTATGGCTCATCCTTTAATGCAGTCAAGACAATTTAAAGCAGGCAGCTTTAGAGGAAGGATTTACTGCAGCAAGAAGGGAGGAAAGGAAGATGATCAAATATGAAAAACAACAACTTGCTGGCAATACATCAAGCCTCAATTTCACTCCTCTGGTATTTGAACATTTTGGAACTTGGGGATCAGAAGCTACCAACTATTTAAACAAACTAGCCAGAAGATCAAGAGACATGGAAGGCTATACAAATGAAGCTGACTTTAGAGGTTATTGGACAAAAAAATTCTCAATAATATTACAACGATGCAACACTAAAGTCATCCTCCACAAGCTGACTCATGTCTTCCCTGGAGAAGTAAATGAGAAAATACACAATAGAGACTATCAAAGTAGTTTGCATTAAACTAAAGCTGAACTCAGTAGATTGCTTGTATTTAGTGTTAGAAATGTAACGTAGAGTTTGTGTTTCAACAAATGAAATTGACAGACAGACAGACTGACAGACAAACAGACAGACAGACAGACAGACAGAAACAGACAGACAGACAAACAGACAGACTGACAGACAAGCAGACAAACAGAAACAGACAGACAGACAGACAGACAGACAGACAGACAGACAGACAGACAGACAGACAGACAGGCAGATAGACAGACATGCAGACAGACAAACAGACAGACCGTCACACACACACACACACACACACACACACACACACACACACACACACACACACAAACAGACTAGCTGACAGGCAGACAGACGGACAGACCTAGACGTACACGTCTACATACAGACAGACAGACAGACAAACTGTCCGCATATCTCACCATAACAGCAAGACAGTGTGGACTAAAGCTTTGCAAGTCGTCTTTCTTTGGCCAACAAAACAAGTCGATCGTGTTTGCCATTATATCCGGGAGTGTTGCATCACTAGATCCGGGAGGTTTGATAAACATGTATGAAGACAGGTCGGCGAACTACAGAAAAATAGAATTTCTCGGTGAAGGACAAGTGAGAAGAGTTTGCTTATTTGTCTCTTTGTCTTTCTGTCTGTTTGTCTATCTTTTATAAAACACAAAATCGTTAACATTTCTATCAAATTTTGTATGCAGAATTTTAGTCAGTTTGTCTGTCTGTCTGTCTGTCCATCTGTCTGTCCGTCTGTCTGACTGTCTTATTTCATAAATCGTCACAACAACTCACACCAATGCAAACTACATCTGTCTGTCTGTCTGTCCGTCTGTCCGTCCGTCCGTCCGTCCGTCCGTCCGTCCGTCCGTCCGTCCGTCCGTCCGTCTGTCTGTCTGTCTGTCTGTCTGCCTGTCTGTCTGTCCATCCCATTTATTGAAACACAAACTCTACGTTACATTTCTAACACTAAATACAAGCAATCTACTGAGTTCAGCTTTAGTTTAATGCAAACTACTTTGATAGTCTCTATTGTGTATGTTCTCATCTTCTTCTCCAGGGAAGACACGTGTCAGCTTGTGGAGGATGACTTTAGCGTTACATCGTTGTAATATTATTGAGAATTTTTTGTCCAAAAATCTCTAAAGTCAGCTTCATTTGTATAGCCTTCAATGTCTCTTGATCTTCTGGCTAGTTTGTTTAAATAGTTGTTAGCTTCTATCTGTCTGTCTGTCCGTCTGTCTGTCTGTCTGTCTGTCTGTCTGTCTGTCTGTCTGTTTGTGTATCTACATGTCTGCCTCTCTGTTTGTCTGTCTCTAGTTGTGTATATACGTATGTATGTAGGTAGATAGGTAGATATAGGTATGAATGTGCATATGTATGTTTGTTTGTGTTGTCTGTCTGTCTGTCTGTCTTTCTGTCAGTCTGTCTGTCTGTCTGTCTGTTTGTGTGTACATGTCTGTCTCTCTGTTCATCTGTCTTTAGTTGTGTATCTATGTACGTATGTATGTAGGTAGATAGGTAGGTATAGGGCCGCATCAAAATATTATCTGATTAGGGTAACATGCAGAGGAAAAGACGGGTGGGCGGAGTTTTTATTTTTATTTTTTATTTTTATATTATTATTAATCATCATCTTTGGAGGTGTCTGTCATCGCAGTTTGCAAGCTACATGAGTACATCGTCCACTTGATCACCAAATCCAACCTCCTGCAACACCTCACGAAGACTACAGTCGCCAGACACACGAACAATCTTGCCATCTCTGAAAAAACGTGCCCCCTCGGACACAGATATGCACAGGGCAACAGTAGACATCTTATTTCGTAGCATGTGCATGCACAAAATCAGTGGCCGTTCAAACATGGCGTGCTGAGTACATTGTCCACTTGATCACCGAATCCAACTTCCTGCAAGACTTACAGTCGCCAGACACATGAAGAAGCTTGCCAGCTCTCAAAACACATGCCCCTAGAACACGGGTGGGCCCAGGCCAACAGAAAACATATGTAAATAAAAAACTCAGCGGACCTTGAGCTCCAAACATGGGCGGGCGGGTTACCCCAATTAGACAATTTTTTTGGTGCGGCTTAGGTATGAATGTATGTATGTATGTTTGTTTGTGTTGTCTGTCTGTCTGTCTGTCTGTCTGTCTGTCTGTCTGTTTGTTAGTTTGTGTGTCTACATGTCTGTCTCGTAGTTCGTCTGTCTTTAGTTGTGTATCTATGTACGTATGTATGTAGGTAGATAGGTAGGTATAAGTATGAATGTACGTATGTATGTTTGCTTGTGTTGTCTGTCTGTGTTTGTCTGTCGAACTACAGAAAAATTGAGTTTCTTGGTGAATCACAAGTGAGAAGAGTTTGCTTATTTGTTTGTCTGTCTTTCTGTCTGTTTGTCTATCTTTTATGAAACGCAAAATCGTTAACATTTCTATCAAATTTTGAATGCAGAATTTCAGTCAGTCTGTTTGTCTGTCTGTCTGTCCGTCTGTCTGTCCGTTTGTCTGACTGTCTTATTTCATAAATCGTCACAACAACTCACACCAATGCAAACTACATCTGTCTGTCTGTCTGTCTGTCTGTCTGTCTGTCTGTTTGTGTGTCTACATGTCTGTCTCTCTGTTTGTCTGTCTCTAGTTGTGTATGTACGTATGTATGTAGGTAGATAGGTAGGTATAGGTATGAATGTATGTATGTATGTATGTTTGTTTGTGTTGTCTGTCTGTCTGTCTGTCTGTCTGTCTGTCTGTTTGTCAGTTTGTGTGTTTACATGTCTGTCTCTCTGTTTGTCTGTCTTTAGTTGTGTATCTATGTACATATGTAGAGAATCATATATTATTTCTTCAAGTGCAACTATACATAGAGAATCATATATTATTTCTTCAAGTACAACTATACATAGATGTCTAGTACACTAATATGTATGTAGGTAGATAGGTAGGTATAAGTATGAATGTTCGTATGTATGTTTTGTGTTGTCTGTCTGTGTTTGTCTGTCTCTGTCTGTCTGTCTGTCTGTCTGTCTGTCTGTCTGTCTGTCCGTCTGTCTGGGTGTCTATCTGTCTGTCTTGTCTGTCTTGTCTGTCTGTCTGGCTGGCTGTCTGTCTGTCTGGCTGTCTGTCTGTCTGTCTGTCTGTCTTGTCTGTCTCTGTTTGTCTGTGTGTCTGTTTGCCTGTCTCTGTTTGTTCCCTTATTTTCATTTGTTTGTTTGTTTCTTTGTTATTCCGTCTGTCAGTCTGTCTGTCAGTTTGTCCACATTTTTATGTTTTCCATTTTCGTTTGTCTCTATCGTCTCTTTGTATGTATATCCACTTATCTGTTTATCTGTATATTTTTATCACTCCATACTTTATCTGTTTTCATTTATTTATTTGTTGGCATTGTTGCTGGTTTGTCATTGTCTATCCGTTTCTTTGTTTGTGATATTTGTCTGTCTCTTGTTTGTCCTTTTGTTGGTTTAACTAAATGTCTACCCATCCATTTCCCTAACTTTCAAACAAACAAACCAACAAACAAACAAAATGCCCACATAGGTTTAGACTAGTATCAATACAATGAGAGAGAAGTATGTGCTTTGTACACACTCTCTGTTGTCTGATCGTCATTTACAGTTTGTGATTAGTTTGCCACAGTGTTTAAAGCGGAAGACTTGGCACACGACGGACGAATCGTAGCAGTGAAAAAGGTTAACGTGTTTGATAAAAGTTGGAATTTGTGCTGTTTGATTGGGAAAATGTTTTAGATCAAAATGGGACGACGACAGGAAGCTTCGGATGGTATTCTTTTGATGACACGTTTGATGACGTTTCTGTGTTGATGTGTTGTCTGTTTGTATGTCTGTTGTTTGTCTGTTTGTTTAGCCACTTGTTCGTTTGTTGTTGGCTGTTGTATTTGTTTTTCTGTCTGCCTGTCTTTCTGTCTGTCTATTTGTCTGTTTGTCTCTGTCTGTTTGTCTGTTTGTTTGTCTGTCTGTCTGTCTGTCTGTCCGTCTGTCTTCCGTCTGTGGTAGAGTAAGCATTCAAATACAACAATCTGTCTGTCTGTTTGTCTGTTTGTTTGTCTGTCTGTCTGTCTTCTGTCTGTGGTAGTGTGAGCATTCAAATAAAACAGTCTGTCTGTCTGTCTGTCTGTCTGTCTGTCTGTTTGTCTGTCTGTCAAAGAACATTTATTGAAAACATTAACGCTAATACAGAAAAGGCTACATATAACACTAAGAGTTTCAGATAAATGACCATAGTGGTCGTAGAAGAAAAACTCTAAAGAACAGCCATCTGATGTTTGTAAGTATCATCTACAGAGTCATTACTACAAACTATTCTGTCAATCCTTTTAGCTAAAACACTACTATTGCAACGTTGTAATGTTACTGACAGTATTCGCCGCCAGTACGTTTTAAATTCAATTGAATTCAGCTTTCCATCTTCATTGCGTGATCTTAGTGAGATCTGGTGAAGAAGTTCTCTCTGCTATTTCCCCAACGTCCGAAATGTTCTAAATCAAGGGAATCAAGCAAGGAGAACCTCCACCAGTGTGCCTTTCTTTGCTGTACTTCTCTATCTTCTTTTCTTTCCTTTTTGAAGCTGCTGATCCATCCGTTGTGACTGCATGTGAAATTACTTCTGAGCTCCACGAGTGTGCCACAGAGATGTCAAGTTTAACGTTGAAGTCAGTTACATTATGGACAGCTATGTCAGGTCTGGGTTGAGAGCTGCTGTAACAGTCTCTTGGCTCAATAGTGTGAGGACACACGTTTCATACATTTGGACCAAGCAGAGACCATTGAGTTGTGTGACCAAGCTAGACCCCTCCTGTCTTGCAAGTCATGAGGTGGTGTCCATTGGTGTCCAGTGTCTTTCCACAATCACATTCAATTATAGATCGAGGTAGTGGCAAACGTAGACCCAACCTCATTAATGCTGCCAAGTGAAATAATCCAGGAAAATTGCAAACTTTTTGAGGTGGGAATAGCGTCTAGCCAGGCTCCTGAGCCCTTTCCTTGTCTGTCTGTCTGTCTGTCTGTCTGTCTGTCTGTCTGTCTGTCTGTTTCACATGCTACTCATGAGTGCGACCTCACAGCTATGTCTCACTAGGAATCAATCGTACAGCTCTACGAGAAATTAAACTGCTCCAAGAACTAAGCCACCCACA
>NC_085092.1:7711465-7776465 GCF_963422355.1 Corticium candelabrum | reverse complement strand
GGCGAGGAGACGGCTGAGTTGGAGTCGAATAGAATCGATGACGTTTTGTTGGACGTGCTCAACGAACAGATGACTCCTCGACAGGAGGACGAGTTTGTGATGGTTGCGAGTTCGTTGGTGAGAGATGAAGTGTGTATGGCGAGAGATGAGGAAAGGAGGGAGGCGAGTTGTGGCTCTTTGTGTGGTTGTTTGTTTCGTTGTGTGTGTCTCTGTTTGTCTGTTTGTCTGTCTGTCTGTTTGTCTGTCTGTCTGTCTGTCTGTCTTGTGTTTGTCTGTGTCTGTCTGTCTTCTGTCCATATGTGTGCGTGTATGTCTGTTCGTTTGTTGATCTGTCTGTCTTCTGTCTGTCTGTCTTCTGTCTGTTTGTCTGTCTGTCCGTCTGTGTGTGTTTGTCTTCTGTTTGTGTGTGCGTGTGTGTGTGTGTGTGTGTGTGTGTGTGTGTGTGTGTGCGCGCGCGTGCGTGCGTGCATGCGTGTGTGCACGTGTGTGCGCGTGCGTGCGTGCGTGCGTGTGTGCACGTGTGTGTGTGTGTGTGTGTGTGTGTGTGTGTCTGTCTGTCTGTCTGTCTGTCTGTCTGTCTGTCTGTCTGTCTCTCTGTCTGTCTGTCTGTCTCCCTGTAAATTGTCTGTTTGTTTGCTGTGATTTGTTTGCTTGTTTTGTGTTTGTCTGTCTGTTTATTTTCATCTGTTTTTGGTTTATTTTTCTGTCTGTCTGTTTGTCTCACTATGCATGGTTATCACCAAGGACAATTATCATTAATTAATATTAACTTCAAATTATATACTTTGATACGTTTGTTCTTTAGAATGAAGAAAGTGAAGACAAATGGCTGTCATGGGACTGAGAACACATTACAAGATGTTGTGAAGATCTGTGCTGCTTTATTCAGAGAGATTCAATAGAATGCTTTAGGAGAGAGAATTTGTGATTAATTAACATAGCCACACATAGACACACCTTTTTGTGAGACAATTATAGTAATTGTTACCATTGCAAGGAATGTGCAAGAACGCGTCACACACACACACACACACACACACACACACACACACACACACACAGTGACACACACAGTACACACACACACACACACACACACACACACACACACACACACACACACACACACACACACACACACACACACACACACACCACAGAGCTGCCAACTCTCCCGCATTGAGCGGGAGACTCCCGCATTTGGGAGCCTTCTCCCGCCTACTCGCATTTGGCATCAAATCTCCCGCATTCTGACCATTGGTGGGCGTGCCTGTTTTGTGTAACCATACAAATGTACACTTAATTAATGAATTAATGAATACATACTTGATATCATTGTCTATGTGCCAGCTCCTCTTTTCAACCGGCTCTTTCATACATACTTAGTCACAATCAGAGTCTCTAGGTCCAACATTGACCTAGAAGGAGTCAGGCAAAACTGCCCGGAAGTGGAAAGGGGAGGGGCTGGGTATACCAAGGAGTAACATCAGTTGCATATTGCTGGAAAAGCGAGCGAAGAGGGCCACAAAACAATAAAATCTAGAACATCCCAACTATAGCAGCGAGAATGTGTATATCTCGTTCTTATATTTAGTCTAGGCTTATATTTATTTATAGGCAGTATAGTACCTACAAGTTCTGTGTTTTACATTTGTTGCACTTTGCTTATCTAAGTGAACTGTTTATATATTATTTAACACTTACTACGATTTAATTTATTGATATTAAAGCTATTGTAGGCGTGTCAAAAATTGTTAGACTCACGCATTCTCCCGCATTTTTTCCTGCAAACTCACGCATTTTGATTCTGCTAGGTTGGCAGGTCTGACACCATAATCCAGATTAACTAGAGATATATCGACAGTTACATCCCTTCTTACGCATGTCTAACTAAATCAATATACCAAATACAAAATCGTTGCTTCCTCTAGATAACGATCTGGAGCATCTATATTATTGATTTCCGAAAAGGGGCCCTTTCTCACAATTTTGTCATAACATTTCATTCTTCATCACTGATTACCATTCCGTTATTTCCAAGATTGTGCGTTTTGCCACTATGCGAGAAAACCGTTGTGCCCGTTTCAGACGCAAGAAATGGGCAATTTCTTGCGTTTTCTTGCGTTTGGAACCGACTTTTACTAATATCTTAAAATATCGGAACAATCAACGCGGTGTCAAACAGCGTCTATCTCATCTAGACAAACACTCCACATCAATCTAAAAATTTTTTGCAAATTATTTTGGATAAAAACACAGTATTGATAGTTTTGCATGGTTTTCGTATTTGGTGTGTTGTAAATCTTCCTAGAATCGCCATTGCGAAGCGTACAACTTCAACACATTTGAAACAGTCGTTACAGCAGAGGTCTGGCCACGCGAGACTGTGATGGTGTGTGGGGACGGGGGATTTCCCTACTGACAAGTAGGATTGGTTTTCACATCCGCATTGAAACTGCCTATGAGTCTAGAGAGATGCGGTATGCCAAACATCCTGGCAACCCCCTATGCTTTCTTTACGCTATGCAATAACACAACAGACGTCGTTCTTACCTGTAGCAAGATCCTACACACACGCGCATGCGTCATACAATCTCCTGTTTCCGTTTTTCATAAAAAACCTCTTTTAATTAAAAAGGAAGCGTGTCTGTTTCTATAGCAATAATTTAAATGTAGAAACAGTTACAAACTACTATTTACCAAGTAAAACCTAGTAACATAAATAGGGGGCGTCGTCAGAGTCGTGGATTCAAGCAGACGCTGCGTTTTTTCGTCCAGCAATTTGAGCGCGTTCTCTAGCAACACGTCGTGTTCTTGTCTAAAATACGTATAATCGTGCACATTGCACGGTAATACGGCATTTAGGCGTGGTTAATTACTCAGGTTACGCCCATATTTCAATGTTTATCTGCCTTATTTTACCACCAAATTGTACTATTACAATCATACACATATACTGTATACATTACAGAGACATCGCTGACTTCAAGCGTCAGGCTCAATTAGTTGTTTTGTCGACAATCTGTTGAGATCTCGTGTCAACGAAAGTGATGGACTCCACCTACTAGAATCCAAGTAATCGATCTAGAATGTCGTGTACCGGGTATCCGTGTGATATGACGTCATTCCTGTTTGCAGCAATTATCTAAACCCCAGAAACAGTGTTTGAATGGCAAGTATATAAGCAACAGGATTAGCCCCTACTGCATTGCTCTTCGGTGCATGTGACTGTCTGGTGAGGTCAACTTGTATCTACTGTCTAGGAGGAAGAATGACTCTTTGGTACAACTGTGTCGCATTGGTAGCCAGCGCATTACTGGGTAAGATCAAGCTTTTAGTGAATGCGTTGGTGTCCACAACATGCATGTAGAGTCAAGTCAGTAGAGTCAGTAGAGTCAGTAGAGTAAATAGAGTCGGTAGAGTCAGTAGAGTAAATAGAGTCAGTAGAGTCAGTAGAGTAAATAGAGTCAGTAGAGTCAGTAGAAATTTTATGAAGTCACATGCAACTGTATAGAGGCTTAGGCGAGCTATAGAGTCATGCAACTGCGAAGCTCTTATGTGTACGCGGACTGCACAGCCACCGTTGGATTGCATGTACATATTTAGGACTAGGCAACACATTCTCATCTCAACAGTTACAGCCTTTGTTTACTGCATGGTTAATAATACTATCTTGCGATCTGCACTACGAAATTATGGCTTTTCAAGTATGGCATGTTATAGAATTTATTTGCGGATTCTTCGTCGCCAGCACTACCACATTATACTGGGTACCGGTACGATATTGTTTGTATACGCTCCAGCTCTACGTTTGTCAAGCATTATAGCATGCACTTTTCATGCAGAGTTGTATGACGCTATAGCTCAAAGATGCATGTCTAGAGCTGTGCTACTTATACTTTATCTCTTACTAGTTACACCAGCTACAACTCAATCTGATGCAACTGGCTGCACCAGTAGTGCAATACTGAAACTGCAAGCTTCTTTGGACGACCAAGCTCGTTTACTGCGATGCCTTCTTGCGGGAGACAACGACAGTCCTGTTTGTGCAAGCGCTGTGACATGTAAGGTTTCATCAATCAATTTTTATGCGCATTCACTACACACAGAGGTGTGCATGGTCTGTTGCATATAGCTAGAGTAACTCTAGACGATACAACAGCAGTTGTTGTTTGTTGTAACAGATGGAACTAGAGCTCATCCAGCTAGAAGTTGTGCTGATCTGTTGAGGCGAAGCAAAAAAATTCCGAGTGGTTATTATTGGGTAAAGCCAATTCCAACAGGAAATGACGTTTTTCATGTTTACTGTGACATGACCAATTACGGTAAATATTTGAGGTACAAGTATAGAAAGTTAATTATAAATAAACATTACTTTACAATTAGGTGGTGGTTGGACTCTAGTTGTTGGTATTAATTCTCAAAATCGTCTACATCTTCAAGGCGGCTCTGTGGGTACAAGATGCAGAGGAGGAGATGTTTGTGTGGTTCATCGTACAAATGGAGTGATACCTGCGAGGAAATTAGATGACAGGATTATAAGAGCTCTCGCTGATAACGAAGGTTCGCTTTGTTAAATAATTAAGATATATAATAATAGTATTTATCAGTTGTGTTTGTTGTCTAGGAACGTTTAGAGTTGACGTTGGTCCTAGCAAATACACAACGTTTTATCAAGTATAAAATAGTTTATATTGCAATATTGCAATTGTTAATCCAAATCCTTACGTAATTGATTGTACGTACGTTACAGCTTCCACATGGTTCAGCAGGTTTTCAATCTAATTGCGGAGGAACGAGGTAACTAAGTTAACAAGCTTACAAGCATGTAGTTGGTGCTTTGTTTTACTAATACACATTTTGTTGTTGCAGCTGTGCACGAATAATTACATCTCACAGTTATCCTTACAAATGGGAGTCAAACTGCAGAGGAATAACAGTTGGATATAAAATAGCTAGCAGTAGTCACAAAGGTAAGGCTTTGTAGTACTGTTGAGATAATGACTGTCTGCTGCTGCAATGTATACAGTTAAACTGCCGAGAAGTGACTGTTACTTTGTTTGCTGCTAGTATTTGACAATCATGACAACCAAGAGTGCGGGTCTTTATGGTCATCTTCTCGTCACTGTAAGCTTTTACAGTTTCAAATATTCTAGTCACTTATTTGCAAATTTATTCATTAGCTGACAAGCGTGTCTTATACGGCTACACTGGTGATGATGGAAAACACACTGGTATCTACTCTAAACTGCAAGGCTTTATGTACGTCCGCTGAACAAACTAATTATAATTAAATGCCGTTCAAGAAAAGACTGGTTTTACCTGTTTTTTGTTGCTCTTTAGTCTATCTATACTTTATTAATTTCTCGTTTTATCTGTGCTGTACGTGTCTAGGATGTTTTGCAGTCTACAAGTGTCTAGAAAGCTCTCGCTTGTATTGTTGCTCTGATTGCTAGTCTGAGATTGATTTCCTACAGAATTTTGTTGTCTCAAATTACTGTGCTTTTACAGATAGAGTGAGCGAGGTAATCTGACAATAAGTTTTGCAATATATATAAATAAATTTTAAGTAATCCATCATTGTCATATTTCAACCACTCGGTAAAGTATATTGTAGAGATACTGCATGCATCTAGTCTTGAAGCCAAAGTGCTACGCCATGAGGTGTCCAGTCTTTCGTTTTCTTTATTCTGAATAGCTCTTACAATTAGAGCGTCGTGATCTATGAATGTCAATTGGTCTCTTTTCAACTGCATCAAACAATTTGTTGATATCAATTTTACAGGTACGATCCTCAATTTGTCCCGTACTAGAGCGACGCCCCTGTTATCGGACACCATCAATCATCGGACAGCCGTGCAAGAAGTAAACGAAGTAAGACTGAGCTTTGCTAAAGCCCGCAGTAAGAAGGATTAGTAGAGACTGTGATTCCAGACGCGGGACTTTCAAAGGCTTGAAACGGTTATGCTAGGACGGTAAACGTGATCCTTCTTTGCGACCCCGTTCAGTAGACACCGCCATCATTCACCGGACACGACCTCTCCCATGAAAATGCAAAGGCAATACTGCAACTTCGCATCTGAGATTGGTTTATAGTAGCCTCGGCTTCCCAGACCCGTGTAGCGCCGATTCAAAATCGTCCTCCACGGGTCTGGGATGGTACCGCCTCTTCTCAATATATTGCGGTTGGTCCTAGGACCAGCATTAGTGTTCAGTTTTATAATGCATACCTTCCCAATTACAGCTGTAATCAACGAAGACATCTCATGCATATCTGCTGTCTACCAAAGACTACACTGTACACAAACGACGACTTGTAGTGCGCTCTTCACGCAAACTCACGTCCTACACGTCGTGGTTTGTATTCTGCGCCTGTCAACGGCAGCAACGACACCTAGTAGAGCCGTTTGTTCGAATCGATGCTTACTAGCCAGCCAGCTGCATGCTCAACGACTTCATGATCACGTCTACTAGACAAAGTCTTGCAGAGAATTCACGGCGAAGTTTTGTCGCGATTTCGCGGCAAGTCACATCGAATCCGGACGATCGAGTCATAGCGGATGCGCGCATCGCGAATTTTCATCGCGAATTCGCGGCTCCACGCGCGACTATCAGCTGCTCGCAGCGGATTCAAGGCGATCAGACACATGCCGATCGCGTCCACGGCATCACTAGTAAAAGAAAGTGTTTCCTAACGTCCCGTTTGCGTTCCCTACTAACACACAAATGATAAAACCGTAGCTACTGTAAACACAAAGGTACCCGTGCAGCGGGATGCGACACGATGCTTTAGCGGGACATGTCTTCGTCGTTCTTGTATTACGGTCGTAATTGGAAAGGTATGCATTTATGAAACTGAACACTAATGCTGGTCCTAGGACCAACCGCAATATATTGAGAAGAGGCGGTACCATCCCAGACCCGTGGAGGACGATTTTGAATCGGCGCTACAGGGGTCTGGGAGGCCGAGGCTAGGTTTATAGATGACTCGCTAACACAACAACACTATCACTGTCTCCGTTTGCTACTCTCCAGGAGAGATAGCGCACGGTCATTGAGTTGAGGTAACGCTCCTTTCGTCGGACAGTTGTTTTTCTGTGCAGCAGCAGTCTGCAGGTAATAATGTCATGAGAGAGAGAGTTGGAAGGAAATATCGTACGGCCCCCAATTCGTTGACCTTTATTTGACTCAGCAACGGTTATTAACGGAAACTGCTGAATTTTAATTCTCTGCTGACAAGCTCACTCTGTTGGCATCTACTAGCCCTCCGGTACTGTCTAGTCTTCCCACGTCTACCCGGATTAGAAGCCTCGCCACGCTCGCCAATTAAAGGACAGTCTGCATTGTCAAGCCACCAATGTCATCATACCTGTTATTATTGCCAGTACATTTTGTGCGTACAGAAGGAAATATTGCCACTAGAGAGAAATCGTCATATGTTATCGAAAACTTCTATCTTTAGAAAAAATAACAATACGATATGAGTTAAATAATTTGTTTAGATTTGTTAACTAAGTTTGATATCAATCGGAATTTAAATAGAAAAGTTATTAAATTATTGCCAATAGAAGGAAATAAATGACCTGGCCTATCAATTGGAGGCGCGCATGCGCTAGGGTTATAGTAATACGTACCGCTGTAGACCAACGACTCGACGACCGACTCGACGGTCAAGTGGGGCGGATCGATACACGAATGTGGGCGGTATAATGTACTCCGCGTACGTCCACGCACTAGCCGTTACAGTAAGGGCTAGAGGTGCACCTGCACCTATCAGTCTACTCTCCGTTCTTTCGCAACAGTATGCGTACTCTACTGTGTTTCTCGTATACATTTGGATGCAAAAAGATCTATTTGACACAAAGACTGCTTGTTCTTTCTCAGCCAACTGCACTTATCCTCGCCCCAGACGCAGTGTGGATTGCAGCTCCGGATGCGCCGCCATCACCACTACGTCTGGTTCGGTACCGCCTTTCTGGGCGGAAGTAATATGTAATCAAATTCTTTAGCGCGTGTCATACTAAAGTGATATTAGCTAGTAACTGAGCTTTCGATTGCGCTTTGGCGTTGTTCTAGCCTTTGTACTTGTCGACATTGCGATTTTAGGCCATTGTCGAGCGTTGGTAAGAGATTGCAGCTACGTTAGGGAGCGTAGCGGTAAAATGGCAGATCGGAAATGGCACTTGCAGTGCATCATACGCCTTTTCACGCGTACACAGATTTCCAGTTGAAGCTGCAATGCGTCCTAGGCTTCTACTGCAATGCATTGGACTGCTGTCTGCAAGATCTCATGCTACAGTCGACTCCTGTAATCTACTACGCCGACGAAGTACACTTGTAACTGACACTAATAAGGGACATGATTAGCAGTGACCGCAAGAGGCGTTACCGAACTAGACGTAGTGCTGATGGCGGCACATCCGGGGCTGCAATCCACACTGCGTCTTGGGCGAAGCTAAACTGCACCGTTTTAGGAAGTGGGGGACTAGGGGCTAAAGCTTCCTCTCTCAGTGTAGGAATTTAAATTTTCTGTGCCAGTAACTTTTGCAAATTTGTTTACATGCTGGCAATAGTTTTTGCTTCTAATCGTGATGACATCCACTGTACACCCTCTCCCCGCTCGTGAACTTCTTCCTACGCTACTGAACTGTGTATTTGTCTTGGCTTGTGTGTCTAGTAACGTTTACGTGACCTTGTATCACATAACTCACCATATACGGTATGCATCCTTGTAACCTAGAGAGATTATCATTCATAGATTGAGCACTTTAGTGCTTCTATCCAGAAGTTACGATTGTGACGCTAGCGTGGCAGCTAGCTGGGTCATGCATGCAGGTAGCTACAATATAAAATAACATATTATATACTATAGGGTAGGAAACAGTTGAATGACCGAGATTAGACGCAAGACTTTATACATAATGTATGCGGTTTAGTGTAGTTTACCGGTTCCAGTACTGTTTAGAGAGGTCAAGTTGTGAAATGCGGTGTTTCCGTATACCGTGTCATATAATGCTTAATTTTAGGCGTATACCACTCTTGCCTATAGCTAGTCAATCATGCCTGAATCCTGTCTAGTCAATCATGAATGCGGAAGCTTTCATGTCTAAAACGCGGACCATGCATAACCAATGTAGATGGTTGCAAGTACACATATAGCAGCACACTCGCAGCAGTTGCAGCATTTGTTCTGCGTGACTGTGTGATAACAAACAGTGTATACTGTCTCGTAATTCTGCAGTCCGGAATGGCTCTTTGGAACATATGCGTCGCCTGTCTGGCAAGCACATTACTGGATAAGACATTGTGTATATATACAGTGCACCCTCAATCTCTTGTTAGCTCTAGACTTGTCAAGCATTGTGCATGCAATAATACGATCTAGTAGCTTTGTACATGCGATCGAACATGTGTATAGTTGTAATACGGTTACGTCATTGCAGTTACATCAGCTGTGGCTATGAGTCAATCTGATGAGACTAGCTGCACCAGCACTGCAATCAGCAAACTGCAAGCTTCTTTGGACGACCAAACTCGTTTACTGCGATGCCTTCTTGCAGGAGACAACGACAGTCCTGTTTGTGCAAGCGCAGTGACATGTAAGATTTCATCAATGTTTATGCGCATTCACTAAACAGAGGTGTGCATAGTCTGTTGCATGTATTAGCTAGAGTAACATTACACGAAACAATGGCAGTTGTTTAGAATCTGGTTTGTTGTAAACAGATGGAACTAAATCTTATCCAGCTAGAAGTTGTGCTGATCTGATGAGGCGAAGAAAGAAAATTCCGAGTGGTTATTATTGGGTGAAGCCAATTCCAACAGGAAGTGACGTTTTTTATGTTTACTGTGACATGACCAATTACGGTAATATTTGAGGTACAAGTCTATAAAGTTAATTATAAATAAACATTATTTTACAATTAGGTGGTGGTTGGACTCTAGTCGTTGGTATTAATTCTCAAAGTCATTTACATCTTCAAGGCGGTTCTGTGGGTACAAGATGCAGAGGAGGAGATGTTTGTGTGGTTCATCGTACAAATGGAGTGATACCTGCTAGGAAATTAGATGACAGGATTATAAGAGCTCTCGCTGATGACGAAGGTTTCTAGACTTTTTCGTCTGACTGACTGTCAATTGCAAAAATTGTTATATTTTTACAAAGATATAAATAAAATAGTTGTATTTGTTGTTTAGGAACGTTTAGAGTTGACGTTGGTCCTAACAAATACACAACGTTTTTTCAAGTATAAAATAGTTTCTATGTTGCTACATTGCAATTGCTAATCCAAATCCTTGTGCGTACGTTATACAGCTTCCACAAGGTGCGGCAGGATTTCAATCTAATTGTGGAGGAACGAGGTACAGAACAAGCTCACAAGCATTTATTCTACTAATATATGTTTTGTTGTTGCAGCTGCGCACGAATAATCACATCTCACAGTTATCCTTACACTTGGGAGTCAAACTGCAAAGGAATAACAGTTGGATATCAATTTCCACAGGATACTCACAAAGGTAAAGATGTGTACTGAGATAATGACTGCATATGCTGTTGCGATACAGTTTAACTGGGAGAATTGACTGTTGCTTTGTTTGCTGCTATAGTATTTGACAATCGTGACAATAATGAGTGCGGGTCTTTATGGACATCTTCTCGTTTCTGTAAGCTTTTACAATTCCAATAATCTAGTCACTTATTTGCAATTCTATTCAATAGCCGACAAGCGCCTCTTATACGGCTACACTGGTGATAGTGGAAAACACACTGGTATCTACTCTAAACTGCAAGGCTTTATGTTCGTCCGCTGAACAAACTAATTAATTCAAGAAAGAAAGACTTGCTTCTTCTGACTGTTTGTTGTTGCACTTTGTCATATTAATTATGTATAATAATATATAGCTACAGGATAGATGTTTTGTTTTATCTGTCCTGTACGTATGTTACGATCCATTTCAATCTACAAAGTGTGTAGACAGGTATCGCTTGTCTTGTTGTTAGTCCAGATGTTTTACACATTATTCTAATTAAGAGATTACTGTCCAGTACTATTTTGTCGTCCCAAATCCTAAGTCAAATTGTTGTGCTCATATACATTAGTCATAAGTGAGATAATCTGACAATAAGTTTTGCAATATTAGATAGAAATAGCTACTCAGTAGCCAGCCTCTTCCCTTTTCTAGTTTCCAACAATAGAAAAGGGGAGGGGCTGGTCATGCGAGACTAAACAACTCTACACAACGGATACTTACAGCTTCAACTGCACGTCTAAAACTGCGGCTTCAAGTTCAACTGCCACAACAACTAACATTGGTAGCCCAGACTGCTTTCTACATATGGTGGGAGGAGAGTGAAAGGAGAGAAGAAAGCTCCCATCACGTGACTCCATCTTGATCAGCTCTAGCTGTCTGGGTGTTGCAGATTGTGACAAACCTAGAGTTTTGGAAGAGATCACGCAGATACGTTTGAGTTAAAAGGAGGCGTGTCTGTTTCTATAGCAAATAATTTGAGATGTAGAAACAGTTACAAACTACTAACAAGCAAAACCTGATAGAGCAAATATAGGGCATCGTCAGAGTCGTGCATGCATGAACTCAAGCAGACGCTGCGTTTTCTCGTCCAGCAATTTGAGCACGTTCTCTAGCAACACGTCGTGTTTTTGTCTATAATACGTATAGCACGGTTTAATGTGCAGATTGCATGGTAAATACGGCATTTAGGCGTGGTTAATTAACAAAGGTTACGCCCATATTTCAATGTTTATCTGCCTTATTTTGCCACTAAATTGTACTATTACAATGATACACATATACTGTATACATTACAGAGACGCCGCTGACTTCGAGCGTCGGGCTCAATTAGTTGTTTTGTCGACAATCTGTTGAGATCTGTGTCAACGAAAGTGAGGGACTCCACCTACTTTAATTAATGCATGTAATTAGAATGTTGTGTACCGGGTATCCGTGCAATATGACGTCATTACTGTTTGCAGCAATTATCTAAAACCCAGAAACAGTTTGAATGGCAAGTATATAAGCAACAGGATTAGCCACTACTGCATTGCTTTTCGGTGCATGTGACTGTCTGGTGAAATCAACTTGTATCTACTGTCTTGAGTAGAAAGAATGACTCTTTGGTACAACTGTGTCGCATTGGTAGCCAGCGCATTACTGGGTAAGATCAAGCTTTTAGTGAATGCGTTAGTGTCTACAACATGCATGTAGAGTCAAGTCAGTAGAGTCAGTAAAGTCATGCATGCAGTAGAAATTTTATGATGTCACATGCAACTATATATAGAAGCTTAGGCGAGCTATAGAGTCATGCAACTGCGAAGCTCTCATGTGTACGCGGGCTGTACAGCCACCGTTGGATTGCACATACATATTTAGGACTTGGCAACACACTCTCAGCAGCTACAGCATTTGTTCTCTGCATGGGTAATAACACTATCTTGCGATCTGCACTACGAAATTATGGCTTTCCAAGTCTTGCATGCTATAGAATTCATTTGCGGATTCTTTGTCGCCAGCACTGCTACATCATACTGGGTACCGATAAGATATTGTTTGTACGCTCAAGCTCTACGTTTGTCAAGCACTATAAGCATGCACTTTTCATGCAGAGTTGTATGACGCAATAGCTCAAAGATGAATGTCTAGAGCTGTGCTACTTATACTTTATCTCTTTCTAGTTACACCAGCTACAACTCAATCTGATGCATCTGGATGCACCAGCAGTGCAATAGTAAAACTGCAAGCTTCTTTGGACGACCAAGCTCGTTTACTGCGATGCCTTCTTGCAGGAGACAACGACAGTCCTGTTTGTGCAAGCGCTGTGACATGTAAGGTTTCATCAATCAATTTTTATGCGCATTCACTACACACAGAAGTGTGCATGGTCGGTCGCATATATATATATATATATATATATATATATATATATATATATATATATATATATATATATAGCTAGAGTAACTTTACATGATACAACAGCAGTTGTTGTTTGTTGTAACAGATGGAACTAGAGCTCATCCAGCTAGAAGTTGTGCTGATCTATCGAGGCGAAGCAAGAAAATTCCGAGTGGCTATTATTGGGTAAAGCCAATTCCAACAGGACGTGACGTTTTTCATGTTTACTGTGACATGACCAATTACGGTAAATATTTTTAAGGTACAAGTATAGAAAATTAATTATAATAAAGATTACTTTACAATTAGGTGGTGGCTGGACTCTAGTTGTTGGTATTAATTCTCAAAATCGTCTACATCTTCAAAGCAGTTCTGTGGGTACAAGATGCAGAGGAGGAGATGTTTGTGTGGTTCATCGTACAAATGGAGTGATACCTGCTAGGAAATTAGATGACAGGATTATAAGAGCTCTCGCTGATGACGAAGGTTTGATTTACTAATTAAGATATAAAATAATAGTATTTATCAGTTGTGTTTGTTGTTTAGGGACGTTTAGAGTTGACGTTGGTCCTAACAAATACACAACGTTTTTTCAAGTATAAAATAGTCTCTATGTTGCTACATTGCAATTGCTAATCCAAATCCTTGTGCGTACGTTATACAGCTTCCACAAGGTGCGGCAGGATTTCAATCTAATTGCGGAGGAACGAGGTACAGAACAAGCTCACAAGCATTTATTTTACTAATATATGTTTTGTTGTTGCAGCTGCGCACGAATAATTACATCTCACAGTTATCCTTACACTTGGGAGTCAAACTGCAAAGGAATAACAGTTGGATATCAAGTTCCAAAGGATTCTCACAAAGGTAAAGATGTGTACTGAGATAATGACTGCATATGCTGTTGCGATACAGTTTAACTGGAAGAATTGACTGTTGCTTTGTTTGCTGCTATAGTATTTGACAATCGTGACTATCATGAGTGCGGGTCTTTATGGACATCTTCTCGTTACTGTAAGCTTTTACAATTCCAATAATCTAGTCACTTATTTGCAATTCTATTCAATAGCCGACAAGCGCGTCTTATACGGCTACACTGGTGATAGTGGAAAACTCACTGGTATCTACTCTAAACTGCAAGGCTTTATGTTCGTCCGCTGAACAAACTAATTAATTCAAGAAAGAAAGACTTGCTTGTTCTGACTGTTTGTTGTTGCACTTTCTCATACTAATTAAGTATAATAATATATAACTACTAAATAGATTTTTGTTTTATCTGTCCTGTACGTATGTTACGATCCATTTCAATCTACAAAGTGTGTAGACAGGTATCGCTTGTCTTGTTGTGAATGCAGATGTTTTACACATTATTTTAATTAAGAGATTACTTTCCAGCACTATTTTGTCGTCCCAATCCTAAGTAAAATTGCTGTGCTCATATACATTAGTCATAAGTGAGATAATCTGACAATAAGTTTTGCAATATTAGATAGAAATAGCTACTCAGTAGCCAGCCTCTCCCTTTTTCTAGTTTCCAACAATAGAAAAGGGGAGGGCTGGTTATGCAAGACTAACTAACTCTACACAACAGATATATAGTTACGGCTTCAACTGCACGTCTAAAACTGCAGCTTCAAGTTCAACTGCCACAACAACTAACATTGGTAGCCCAGACTGCTTTCTACCTATGATGGCAGGAGAGTGAAAGGAGAGAAGAAAGCTCCCATCACGTGCAGCTTTAGCATCAAGACTCATCTTGATCAGCTCTAGCTGTCTGGGTATGGCAGATTGTGACAAACCTAGAGTTTTGGAAGAGATCACGCAGATACCTTTTAGTTGAAAGGAGGCGTGTCTGTTTCTATAGCAAATAATTTTAGATATAGAAACAGTTGCAAACTACTAACAAGCAAAACCTGATAGCACAAATGTGGGGCGTCGTTAGAGTCGTGCATGCATGAACTCCTACAGCCGGGCCAGGAACTCGCAGGAGCACCAACTTGTGAAGCCAACTGTGGTGTGACCACCCGAAGTCTCACCAGGACTCCAGTGGCTGATGTCACGTCACAGCCGATGGCCGCTTAGGACCCCAGTCAATGACCAGGTACTCATATATACTCCTGAGTCAAGAGAGGCAATCGTGTGTTAGTTTCTTGCTTAAGGAAATTATGCCATAGCTTGCCATCATTGTGATTTAATTAACTTGCAACTCTCCAAGGTCCCGGATGTTGAACACTCTGTAAGATGACTCTCTAACCAACTGAGCTATCGCACCACGCACACACACACACACACACACACACACACACACACACACACACACACACAAACACACACACACACACACACACACACACACACACACACACACACACACACACACCACCATAGAAGGCATTGGCAGGATGTACGCGAGCATGCTGATGTTACATTTTCTCGTCTGGCAATTTCAGCTCGTTCTATCTATATATTGTAACATGTCTTGTTGTTGTGTATAAAATACGTATAGCAGTCTGCACGGCAAACACAATAGATGGACGTGGTTAACACAAATTACGTCCACAATTTTATAAATTTTTTACTACCAAATTGTGCTATTAGATTGTACCACATGATACACAAGGACTTCAAATGTTAGTCTTATGTTATTGTCTTGTCGACAATCCACGTCAACGAAAGTGATTAGCACCGCCTACTAATGCATCTAATTATTTAATTAACATATATTGCGGTGATCGGGTATACCGTAAACATGACGTCATTGTTGTTGGCAGCAACTTCTCATTTGTAGCCAACGTGTCATATAAAAACCAGAAACCGTGTTTGAAGTGCAAGCATATAAGCAACACGGTGAGCATGCAACCAACGCACTCTACTTCTGTTTATAAATCAAGTCGTTCGGAGAGAAAAAATGGCTCTTTGGTACGTCTGTGTCGCATGCATGGCAAGCACGTTACTGGGTATGACATTGCTTGTACACTCTAGCTTCTAGATCAAATGAATGTGTAATTGCCTATTATTATTACATGCATGGAGTTATGCAGATTTAGCAAAATTTACATAGATTTTCGAGCATTTTAAAGTAGGGAAAGCACTAGACTATGTAGATCTGTTACTGTTTTGTTTTTCTAGTTACAGCAGCTGCAACTACGAGCGAGACTGGATGCACGAGCAGTGCAATAAGCAAACTGCAAGCTACATTGAACGATCATGCTCGGTTAATACGCTACCTCCTTGCTGGAGACGACGACAACCCGATATGTTCTAGTGCTGTGACATGTAAGTATTTATTTGCTTTCACTAGATGAACGTGTCATATTTTGTATGTATTGAGTAGCTATAACAGCGAAGTAGACGACAGAACGGCATGCAAATGATTGATCGACAGGTAGATAGATAGATGGATAGATAGATAATTATATTTCTGCCAAAGTCTGCTCTTTCTTGAAGTCTTGCTAAAATGTTTAAAAATAAAAATTGATTATTTTATTAGCGTGATTGTTTACTTACTACACAGTCGTTGTGGCAAAAGGATAAAATTGACATCATGTTTGTTGTGTGCAGATGGCAGTAAGGCTCATCCTGCTAGAAACTGCGCTGATTTGTTACGACGAAGGAAAAAACCGCGAGTGGTTACTATTGGGTAAAGCCAATAAAGACAGACAACAACGTTTACTATGTTTACTGTGATATGACCAATTTCGGTAAACTTACGATATAGACTGTGTAAACGTTACAATGTGAAGTGCTGTGTCGTTTTACAATTAGGTGGTGGTTGGACTTTAGTTGTTGGTATTAATTCTCAAAATCGTCTACATCTTCAAAGCGGCTTTGTGGATACAAGATGCAGAGGGGGAGATGTTTGTGTGATTTATCGTACAAATGGAGTGATACCTGCTAGGAAATTAGATGACAGGATTATAAGCGCTCTCGCTGATGATGAAGGTTAGTTTCTTTGTTGCTTTCAATCAATTGCATACATACACTTGTTTTGCACTTCTACAAAATAATAATTGTAGCATATTGGCAATGCCAGTTTTTTTGACAAAATTGTTTAAGTATTACCAGAGTTACACACACACACACACACACACACACACACACACACACACACACACACACACACACACACACACACACACACACACACACACACACACACACACACACACACGTTGTTGCAAGCTTTTACTATAGAATTAACTTGGAATTAACTAAAGGTAGAGTACTTTTGCTTGTGATACGTTTTGATTGCCGTTTGCTAGGCTAGAAGATTTAAATTGTTTGTTGTTTAGGAACGTTTAGAGTTGATGTTGGTCCCAGCACATACACAACATTTTTTCAGGTACCAGATACTGAAGTTTTTAGTGCACCGCTGCTAAAACATAGTATATCGCGTATCTCAATTGCAGCTTCCACAAGGTGCAGCAGCATTTCAATCCAATTGTGGGGGGTCAAGGTATATGTTTACATGCATGCATGTACATTCGGTGTTTGAAACTTTAACTCACTGTTGTTTCAGCTGCCCAAGAATAATTACGTCTCACAGTTATCCTTATAAATGGGAGTCAAACTGCAAAGGAATAACAGTTGGATATAAAATAGCAAACAGCCATTAGAAAGGTAAGGCTTTGTGGTCTAAAGGAGTTCCTATACTAATATTGCTCTATTCCTAACTGTTGCTTTGCTTGCAACTAGTGTTGGACAATCACGACAATAGCGAGTGCGGCTCCTGGTCGTCTTCTCGTTATTGTAAGACTTTACAATTTCAAACATGCCAGCACTTGTTTGCAATTTTGTTTATATTAGCTTCTAACCGCGTATTATACGGTTATACTGATGGTGGTGGAAAACACACTGGCATCTACTCTAACAAGCAAGGCTTTATGTACGTCCGCTAAAACAAGTTACGTTGAATGCTGCTCAAGAATGACGTATACTCATGTTGTACAATTTCACCGCGTACTTCAAAATTTTAGTAGTAGATATAAAACGTATAGTTTCACTCCGACGTTGTGCTGTGTAGTACGTGTATAACATTGTTTTTCAAGGTACAACTGTCGCTTGTCTTGTCGATATGCCTGGTTGCTAGTGTAGGCGTTTATATAAACGATACTTGCCCGAAGGGCTAACGCGTCGGTAGATCGAGTCTGACTACGCGAGACTAGCCATGTAACGATGCCACAAGCAACCTATCACTACAGATAACTAACGTCTTGATTGATATTGCAGAAAAGCAATGAGAAGCAACATTTATCGAGATGATGATCTAGTTTCGGATGTGTGTACGTTCGAGTATTGCTCTCGTAGATTTCAAGTTCTGTTGTATAGCAGCTAACAGTACGACGAACGCTTTTATCATCTTGTAGATATAAAAGCTAGCGGAGAAGACTAGAGCACAAGTTAAGAAAAACGCGCGTTAAAGGACTGTCCACACTTGCAACTGGGTCGCGATCCGATCGCCAATCCACATCGCGAGGTGGTTTCGATCGCGATCTGTTGAATCCAATTAGAAAAAGTGGGCGTTACCTATACGTACTCTACGCGTGTAGTCGGAACATCTAACACTCCTCACTCGTCTTTGTTCTCGCTCACCTTGCGTCGCTGTATCGACGCTTTCCATAAGCAAAGAAGCCACACGTACACATCGGTCATCAGTCTCGTGATATCGAAGACGTAGTACAGTAGAGTGCAGTGTGGACGCTCGCTATCCCCTCGATCCGATCGCAATCCATTCTGGTCTAGTGTGGACAGGGCTTAAGTCTCTGTTCCTAGAAGTCGATATCACGTGTCTGTGAGTCCTCCGCTTTGCTCGTTGTCAGCGAAAACAAACACAGAATGTTGACTAGACAAAACCAATTGGTAAAAGGAGACACGAGCTTAGCGATAGAAGACACACCTGACTTACGTCTCAAGCACAGTTCGTAGAAAACTGGCAAGCACTGACCGGGATAGGACACCGCTAGAGAATGGATGGCTAGGTTTTCAAGTTCAATAACAAAGTTACCACGGATGTTGATGTAACTTGTCGTATCTAGTTGCTAGTCAGTAGGACTATGACGCTCTAGAGAGCATAGAAGCAAGATCAGATAACAGATAGCTATAATACATACTGAGATACGAGACTTTAATAATATATACTTAGCTATTTTTAGAGTACATGTAGTACGGTTTAGTATACTTACCGGTTTAGTGGTCAAGATATGAATACGGTGTCTCGGTATACCGTGCCATATATTGTTGTTGTGCATTGTAGGCCTAGGCGTACCGGTCATTCTATAATCACCATGATTCCGGATGCTCCGTGTACGCGGACCGTCTACCGTGTATAGTTGGATTGCGAGGATATATAAGCAACAGACTCTCAGCAACTACAGCATTTGTTCTCTGAATGCGTGACCATCTGATATCGTAATTCTGCAATCCGGTATGGCTTTTTGGTACATCAGCGTTTTCTGTTTGGCCAGCGCATTACTGGGTGAGATTTGTTTGTCTAGCTAAACGCTCAAGATTTTGCTAACCAAGTAGAAGCGCTCAAGGATGTGTGTGTGTGTGTGTGTGTGTGTGTGTGTGTGTGTGTGTGTGTGTGTGTGTGTGTGTGTGTGTGTGTGTGTGTGTGTGTGTGTGTGTGTGTGTGTGTGTGTGTGTGTGTGTGTGTGTGTGTGTGTGTGTGTGTGTGTGTGTGTGTGTGTGTGTGTGTGTGTGTGTGTGTGTGTGTGTGTGTGTGTGTGTGTGTGTGTGTGTGTGTGTGTGTGTGTGTGTGTGTGTGTGTGTGTGTGTGTGTGTGTGTGTGTGTGTGTGTGTGTGTGTGTGTGTGTGTGTGTGTGTGTGTGTGTGTATTCACTACTTAATACTGTTGGCTCTTTGTAGCTACACCAGTTACAACTCAATCTGATGCAAGTGGCTGCACCAGCAGTGCAATAGTGAAACTGCAAGCTTCTTTGGACGACCAGGCTCGTTTACTGCGATGCCTTCTTGCAGGAGACAACGACAGTCCTGTTTGTGCAAGCGCTGTGACATGTAAGGTTTCATCAATCAATGTTTATGCGCATTCACTATACACAAAGGTGTGCATGTAGTCTCCCGTAGCCAGCCCCTCTCCTTTTCTATTTTGGGTAGGCCTTTCTATTTTCGGTAGGCCGAAAATAGAAAAGGGGAGGAGGGGTTGGCTACGCGAGACTAGTGTGTATGGTCTGTTGCATATAGCTAGAGTAAATTTACACGATACAACAGCAGTTGTTGTTGTTGTAACAGATGGAACTAAACTTCATCCAGCTAGAAGTTGTGCTGATCTATTGAGACGAAGAAAGAAAATTCCGAGTGGTTATTATTGGGTAAAGCCAATTCCAACAGGAAATGACGTTTTTCATGTTTACTGTGACATGACCAATTACGGTAAATATTTGAGGTACAGGTCTAGCAAGATAATTATAAATCAACATTACTTTACTTTACAATTAGGTGGTGGTTGGACTCTAGTTGTTGGTATCAATTCTCAAAATCGTCTACATCTTCAAAGCGGTTCTGTGGGTACAAGATGCAGAGGAGGAGATGTTTGTGTGGTTCATCGTACAAATGGAGTGATACCTGCTAGGAAATTAGATGACAGGATTATAAGAGCTCTCGCTGATGACGAAGGTTTGATTTACCAAGATATAAAATAGTAATATTTATCAGTTGTGTTTGTTGTTTAGGAACGTTTAGAGTTGACATTGGTCCTAACAAATATACAACGTTCTTTCAAGTATAAAATAGTTTGATATTGCAAGATTGCAATTGTTAATTCAAATCCTTCTGCTTGCGTTACAGCTTCCACAAGGTACAGCAGGATTTCAATCTAATTGCGAAGGAGCGAGGTAAATACAATCTCATAAGCATGTATATGTAGTTGATGCTTTGTTTACGTTTTTTGTTACTAAAATACACATTTTGTTGTGGCAGCTGCGCACGAATAATTACATCTCACAGTTATCCTTACAAATGGGAGTCAAACTGCAAAGGAATAACAGTTGGATATAAAGTTCTTAGCAGTACTTACAAAGGTATAAGACTTTGTAGTGTTGGAGGAAATGATTACATGTTGCTGCGATAAACTTCAACTCACTGTCGAAACGTACTACATGTTGCTTTGTTTGGTGCTATAGTGTTTGACAATCATGACAATCGAGAGTGCGGGTCTTTATGGACATCTTCTCGTTACTGTAAGCTTTCACAGTTTCAATTTTCTAGTCACTTATTTTCAATTTTATTTATTAGCCGACAGGCGCGTCCTATACGGCTACACTGCTAATGGTGGAGTAGACACTGGTATCTACTCTAAACAGCAAGGCTTTATGTACATCCGCTGAACAAGCTAATTAATTCAAAAAGGAAGAACGACTTGTTCTAACTGTTCTTCTTGTTCTTTGGTTGTATTATTAGGTATATGGCTAATAGTTTTCGTCTAATCTGTGCTGTACGAGTTTATGATGCTTTGCATTCTATAAAGTGTCTTGACAGTTATCGCTTGTCTTGTAGCTATAATCCAACTGTTTTACACATTATTTTAAAAAATTAGTTTCCAACACATTTGCCTTCTCAAATCCTAAGTCTAATTGCTGACCTAATATATGCATTATCTAGAGTCATGAGTAAGATAATATGACTTGCAATATTAGATATAAATAGCTACTCTACACTACGGGAAACAAATACTTAGACAGCTTCAACTGCCACCTCTAGAAAACTGCAGCTTCACAACTCTACTAGCTTTGGTACCCCAGACTGCTTTCTGCATGTGATGGGAGAAAAGTAAGCAAAGTAACCAGACAATAAGTTTTGCAATATTAGAAATAAATAGCTATTTCTAATGTATAAAATGGGAAACAAAACTTTTTTGCTTCAATTGGTTTATGCTCTGTAGCTTCATGGCTCTCGATGCCGCATATCATAATTATTATAACAAGTATAGTTAGCGAGAGAGTCAAACAGCTTGCTATAGAATACACACGCTCGCAAGCCCGAGCGCACGCATGCACGCACGCATGCACGCACGCACGCACGCACCCACGCACACACGCGCGCGCACACACACATGCGTGCGCGCTGTTGCAACGTCTTTACTATACAATTAACTTAGAATTAACTGAAAGTAGAATACTTTTGCTAGTGATACGTCTTGATTGTCGCTTGCTAGTTTAGAGAATTTAAATTGTTTTTTGTTTAGGAACGTTTAGAGTTCATGTTGGTCCCAGCACATACACAACATTTTTTAGGTTTCAGATACTGAAGTTTTCTAGTGCACCGCTGCTAAACATACTATATCGCGTACCTCAATTGCAGCTTCCACAAAGTGCAGCAGCATTTCGATCCAATTGCGGGGGGTCAAGGTCTATGTTTACATGCATGCATGTACAATTCGTGTTTGAAACTTTAACTCACTGTTGTTGCAGCTGCCCAAGAACAATTACATCTCACAGTTATCCTCATAAATGGGAGTCAAACTGCAAAGGAATAACAGTTGGATATAAACTAGCCAACAGCCATTACAAAGATTAGGCTTTGTAGTCTAGAGGAGTTGCTATACTAATGTTGCTCTAATCCTAACTGTTGCTTTGCTTGCAACTAGTGTTTGACAATCACGACAATAGCGAGTGCGGCTCCTGGTCGTCTTCCCGTTATTGTAGAACTTTACAAGTTCAAACATGTCAGTCACTTATTTGCAATTTTGTCTATATTAGCTTCTAACCGCGTATTATACGGTTATACTGCCGATGGCGGAAAACACACTGGCATCTACTCTAACAAGCAAGGCTTTATGTACGTCCGCTAAAAACCTACGTTGAATGCTGCTTAAGGATGACGTATACGCATGTTGTACAAATTTCACCGCGTACTTCAATATTTTAGTAGTATATATAAAACGTATAGTTTCAGTCCGACGTTGTGCTGTGTAGTACGTGTATAACATTGGTTTTTCAAGGTACAACTGTCGCTTGTCATGTCGATATGCCTGGTTGCTAGTGTAGGCGTTTATATAAACGATGCTTGCCCGAAAGCATAACGCGTCGGTAGAAATAGTCTGGCTACGCGCGACTAGCCATGTAACGATGTCACAAGCAACCTATCACTAAATATAACTAACGTCTCTAATGGTATTGCAGAAAAGCAATGAAAAGCAACATTTATCGAGATGATGATCTAGTCTCGGATGCATGTACGTTTGAGTATTGCTCTCGTAGATTTCAAGTTCTGTTGTATAGCAGCTAACAGTACGATGAACGCTTTTATCATCTTGTAGATATAAGAGCTAGCGGAGAAGACTAGAGTACAAGTTAAGAAAGACACACGTAAAGTCTCTTTCTCTAGAAGTCGAGATCACGTGTCTGTGAGTCCTCCGTCTTCCTCGTTGTCAACGAAAACAGAGAATGTTGACTAGACAAAATAAATCGATAAGAGGAGACACGAGCTTAGCGATAGAAGACAAGCCTGACTTACGTATCAAGCACAGTTCGTAGAAAACTGGCAAGCACTGACCGAGATAGGATGTCGCTAGAGAATGGATGGTTAGGTTTTCAACTTCAACAACAACGTTACCACGGATGTTGATGTAACTTGTCGTATCTAGTTGCTAGTCACTAGGAGTATGACGCTATATAAAGCATAGCAGCAGGATCAGATAAAAGATAGCTATAATACATACTGCGATGCGTGACTCTAACAATATATACTTAGCTACTAGAGTACATGTAGTGCGGTTTAGGATAGTTACCGGTTTAGTGGCTAAGATATGAATACGGTGTCTCGGTATACCGTGCCATATAATGTTGTTGTGTATTGTAGGCCTAGGCCTGCCGGTCATTCTATAATCAACCATGATTCTGGATGTTCTCGTGTGTACGCGGACCGTCTAACTACCGTGTATAGTTGGATTGCAAGTATATATAAGCAACAGACTCTCAGCAACTACAGCATTTGTTCTCAGCATGCGTGACCATCTGATATCGTAATTCTGCAATCCGGTATGGCTTTTTGGCACATCAGCGTCTTCTGTCTGGCCGGCGCATTACTGGGTGAGATATTGTTTGTGTCTAGACCCTCAAGCTTTTGCTAACCACGTAGAAGCGCTCGAGGATGTATCTATACTATTTAATACTGTTGGCTCTTTGTAGCTACACCAGTTACAACTCAATCTGATGAGACTGTCTGCACCAGCAGTGCAATAGTGAAACTGCAAGCTTCTTTGGACGACCAAGCTCGTTTACTGCGATGCCTTCCTGCGGGAGACAACGACAGCCCTGTTTGTGCAAGCGCTGTGACGTGTAAGTTTTCATCAATCAAGTGTTATGCGCATTTACTTACAAAGGGGTGTGCATGGTCTGTTGAATATAGCTAGAGTAACTTTACACGATACAACAGCAGTTGTTGTTTGTTGTAACAGATGGAACTAAAGCTCATCCAGCTAGAAGTTGTGCTGATCTATTGAGACGAAGAAAGAAAATTCCGAGTGGCTATTATTGGATAAAGCCTATTCCAACAGGAAATGACGCTATTCATGTTTACTGTGACATGACCAATTACGGTAATAATTTGAGGTACAAGTCTAGCAAGTTAAGTAATAAATAGACTTTACTTTTCAATTAGATGGTGGTTGGACTCTAGTTGTTGGTATTAATTCTCAAATCGTCTGCATCTTCAAAGCGGTTCTGTGGGTGCGAGATGCAGAGGAGGAGATGTTTGTGTGGTTCATCGTACAAATGGAGTGATACCTGCTAGGAAATTAGATAACAAGATTATAAGAGCTCTTGCTGATGACGAAGGTTCCTATACTTTTTCGTCTATTTGACTGTTAATTTCAAAATTGTTATATTTTTACAAAGATATAAAATATTTATTTTTGTTGTTTAGGAACGTTTAGAGTTGACGTTGGTCTTAACAAATACACATCGTTTTTTCAAGTATAAAATAGTATTTAGATTGCAACATTGCAATTGTAAATCCTTTTACTTACGTTACAGCTTCCACAAGGTGCGGCAGGATTTCAATCTAATTGCGAAGAAACGAGGTAAATACAAGCTCACAAGCGGTATATATAGTTAGTGCTTTTGTCTGGATATATTTTACTAACACACATTTTGTTGTTGCAGCTGCGCACGAATAATTACATCTCACAGTTATCCTTACAAATGGGAGTCAAACTGCAAAGGAATAACAATTGGATATAAACTATCTAACAGTGCTTGCAAAGGTAAGACTTTGTAGTACTGTTGCATGGGAGATAAAGTGACTGTTGCTTTGTTTGCTACTAGTATTTGACAGTCGTGACAATCAAGAGTGCGAGTCTTTATGAATATCTTCTCGTTACTGTAAGCGTTCACAGTTTCAAATGTTCTTTATATTGCCACTTATTTCAATTTTATTCATTAGCCAACCAGCGCGTTTTATACGGCTACACTGGTGGTGATGGAGGAAGCACTGGTATCTACTTTAAGCTGCAAGGTGTTATGTACGTCCGCTGAGCACTAAGAAATGACATCTAAAAAGACTTGTTCTGTAGCTGATCACTAATAATTGTTGCATGTTATCAATATGTCTAAACTTCGTGCATTAAAAGTTTTTCATCTGCGCTGTACATGACTAGTGGACCGACTTTGCTTTTATTGTTTATCTAATTGCTAATAACAAAAGTTTATTGTTTTAAATACAATTTTTGCGCCAGAACGCTGTACATCTAGTTTGTGCAAGTTAATTAAGTTATTTGTAATTCATTTCATAAAATTTGTACTAAATCTGTTGACACAATTGACGTTAAGCGATTGAGCATACAAGTTATGCAATTTATTGCTACATTAATTATTGGCGGGATGAAGCAGCATCACACGAACAAATGCGGTTTCCTGTACTCTACGAAATACCCGCACGAGCGAATGTCCAACAAATAGTTTTAATTAATTAATTAATTTATATATTAAAGGACAGTCTGCATTGTCAAGCCACCAATGTCATCATACCTGTTATTATTGCCAGTACATTTTGTACGTACAAAAGAAAATATTGCCATTAGAGGGAAATCGTCTTGTCTCATCGAACAACTCCATCTCTAGAAAAAATAACAATGCAATATGAGTTAAATAATTTATTTGAATTTGTTAACTAAGTTTGATATCAATCGGAGTTTAAATAGAAAAGTTATTGAAATATTGCCAATAGAAGGAAACAGATGACCTGGCCTATCAACTGGAGGCGCTCAAGCGCTAGGGTTCTAGTGTAATACGTACCGCTGTAGACCAACGACTCGACGACCGACTCGACGGTCAAATGGGGGCGGGTTGATACACGGATGTGGGCGGTATTATGTACTCTGCGTACGTCCACGCACTCTAGCCGTTACAGTAACGGCTACAGGTGCACCTGCACCTGTCAGTCTACTCTTCGTTCTTTCGTGGCAGTATGCGTACTCCACTGTGTTGCTCGTATAAATTTGGATGCAAATAAAGGTATTTGGAACAAAGACTGCCTGTCCTTTCTCAGCCAACTGCACCTAGCCTCGCCCAGACGCACTATGGATTGCAGCCCCGGATGCGCCGCCATCACTACGTCTGGTTCGGTACCGCCTTTCTGGACGGGAGTAATATGTAATCAAATTCTTCAGCGCGTGTCATACTAATGTTATTAGCTAGGAACCGAGCCTTCGATTGGGCTTTGGCGTTGTTCTAGTCTCTGTACTTGTCGACATTGCGATTTTAGACCGCTGTCAAACGTTGGTAAGAGATTGCAGCTACGCTAGGAAGCGTAGCGGTGAAATGGCAGATCAGAAATGGCACTTGCCGTGCATCATACGCCTTTGCACGCGTACACAGGTTTCCAGTTGAAGCTGCAATGCGTCATAAGCCTCTACTGCAATGCATTGGACTGCTGTCTGCAAGTTCCCTCGCTACAGTCGTTCCCTGTAATCTACAAAGTAACTGTAACTTACTTACTTGTAACTGACACAAATTATAGACATGATTAGCGGTGACTGCAAGGGGCGGTACTAAACCAGACGTAGTGCCTAGATAGTGGTGATGGCGGAGCATTTGGAGCTGCAATCAACACCGCGTCTGGTGTATGAAGCGGGGGACTGAGGGGCTCGCTCAGTGGAGGAATTGAAATTTTCTGTGCAGTAACTTTTGCAAATCTGTGTAGTTACGGTCTGGCAAATGGGTTTTCGTACTCATGATGACACGCTCGTGAACATCTTCCTGCGCCACTAAACTGTGCATGTATCTGTCTTGGCATGTGTGTCTGGTGACGTTTACGTGATCTTGTATCACATAACTCACCATATACGGTATGCATCCTTGTAACCTAGAGAGGCTATCATCCAAAGGTCGAGCACTTCAGTGCTTCTATCCAGAAGTTATGATTGTGATGCTAGCGTAGCAGCTGGCTGGGTCATGCATGCAGATAGCTGCTATACAGAGTAACATATTATATACCATAGAGTAGGAAACAGTTGAATGACCAAGATTAGACGCAAGACTTTATACATAATGTATACGGTTTAGTGTAGTTTACCGGTTACGGTACGGTTTAGAGGTCATGCTTAATTTTAGGCGTATACCACTCTTGTCTATAGCTAGTCAATCATGCATGAATCCCGTCTAGTCAACCATGATTGCGGAAGCTTTCATGTCTATTACGCGGACCATGCATAACTAATGTAGATGGATTGCAAATACATATAAGCAACACACTCTCAGCAGTTGCAGCATTTGTTCTGCGTGATTGTGTGATAACAAACAGTGTATACTGTCTCGTAATTCTGCAATCCGGAATGGCTCTTTGGAACATATGCGTCGCCTGTCTGGCGAGCACATTACTCGGTAAGACATTGTGTATATATACAGTGCACCCTCAATCTCTTGCTAGCCCTAGACTTGTCAAGCATTGTGCCTGCAATAATACAGTCTAGTAGCTTTGTACATGCGATCGAGCATGTGTATAGTTGTAATACGGTTACGTCATTGCAGTTGCATCAGCTGTGGCTATGAGTCAATCTGATGAGACTAGCTGCACCAGCACTGCAATCAGCAAACTGCAAGCTTCTTTGGACGACCAAACTCGTTTACTGCGATGCCTTCTTGCAGGAGACAACGACAGTCCTGTTTGTGCAAGCGCAGTGACATGTAAGATTTCATCAATGTTTATGCGCATTCACTAAACAGAGGTGTGCATAGTCTGTTTCATGTATTAGCTAGAGAAACTTTACACGAAACAATGGCAGTTGTTTAGAATCTGGTTTGTTGTAAACAGATGGAACTAAATCTTATCCAGCTAGAAGTTGTGCTGATCTGATGAGGCGAAGAAAGAAAATTCCGAGTGGTTATTATTGGGTGAAGCCAATTCCAACAGGAAGTGACGTATTTTATGTTTACTGTGACATGACCAATTACGGTAAAATTTGAGGTACAAGTCTATAAAGTTAATTATAAATAAACATTATTTTACAATTAGGTGGTGGTTGGACTCTTGTCGTTGGTATTAATTCTCAAAGTCATCTACATCTTCAAGGCGGTTCTGTGGGTACAAGATGCAGAGGAGGAGATGTTTGTGTGGTTCATCGTACAAATGGAGTGATACCTGCCAGGAAATTAGATGACAGGATTATAAGAGCTCTCGCTGATGACGAAGGTTTCTAGACTTTTTCGTCTGACTGACTGTCAATTGAAAAAATTGTTATATTTTTACAAAGATATAAATAAAATAGTTGTATTTGTTGTTTAGGAACGTTTAGAGTTGACGTTGGTCCTAACAAATACACAACGTTTTTTCAAGTATAAAATAGTTTCTATGTTGGTACATTGCAATTGCTAATCCAAATCCTTGTGCGTACGTTATACAGCTTCCACAAGGTGCAGCAGGATTTCAATCTAATTGCGGAGGAACGAGGTACAGAACAAGCTCACAAGCATTTATTTTGCTAATATATGTTTTGTTGTTGCAGCTGCGCACGAATAATTACATCTCACAGTTATCCTTACAAATGGGAGTCAAACTGCAAAGGAATAACAGTTGGATATCAATTTCCACAGGATACTTACAAAGGTAAAGATGTGTACTGAGATAATGACTGCATATGCTGTTACGATACAGTTTAACTGCGAGAATTGACTGTTGCTTTGTTTGCTGCTATAGTATTTGACAATCGTGACAATAATGAGTGCGGGTCTTTATGGACATCTTCTCGTTTCTGTAAGCTTTTACAATTCCAATAATCTAGTCACTTATTTGCAATTCTATTCAATAGCCGACAAGCGCGTCTTATACGGCTACACTGGTGATAGTGGAAAACACACTGGTATCTACTCTAAACTGCAAGGCTTTATGTTCGTCCGCTGAACAAACTAATTAATTCAAGAAAGAAAGACTTGCTTGTTCTGACTGTTTGTTGTTGCACTTTGTCATATTAATTATGTATAATAATATATAGCTACAGGATAGATTTTTTGTTTTATCTGTCCTGTACGTATGCTACAATCCATTTCAATCTACAAAGTGTGTAGACAGGTATCGCTTGTCTTGTTGTTAGTCCAGATGTTTTACACATTATTCTAATTAAGAGATTACTTTCCAGCACTATTTTGTCGTCCCAAATTCTAAGTAAAATTGCTGTGCTCATATACATTAGTCATAAGTGAGATAATCGGGCAATAAGTTTTGCAATATTAGATAGAAATAGCTACTCAGTAGCCAGCCTCTCCCCTTTTCTAGTTTCCAACAATAGAAAAGGGGCGGGGCTGGTCATGCGAGACTGACTAACTCTACACAACGGATACTTACAGCTTCAACTGCACGTCTAAAACTGCAGCTTCAAGTTCAACTGGCACAACAACTAACATTGGTAGCCCAGACTGCTTTCTACATATGGTGGGAGGAGAGTGAAAGGAGAGAAGAAAGCTCCCATCACGTGACTCCATCTTGATCAGCTCTAGCTGTCTGGGTGTTGCAGATTGTGACAAACCTAGAGTTTTGGAAGAGATCACGCAGATACGTTTGAGTTAAAAGGAGGCGTGTCTGTTTCTATAGCAAATAATTTTAGATGTAGAAACAGTTACAAACTACTAACAAGCAAAACCTGATAGAGCAAATATGGGGCGTCGTCAGAGTCGTGCATGCATGAACTCAAGCAGACGCTGCGTTTTCTCGTCCAGCAATTTGAGCACGTTCTCTAGCAACACGTCGTGTTTTTGTCTATAATACGTATAGCACGGTCTAATGTGCAGATTGCATGGTAAATACGGCATTTAGGCGTGGTTAATTAACAAAGGTTACGCCCATATTTCAATCTTTATCTGCCTTATTTTACCACTAAATTGTACTATTACAATGATACACATACGTTACAGAGACATCGCTGACTTCAAACGTCAGGCTCAATTAGTTGTTTTGTCTACAATCTGTTGAGATCTGTGTCAACGAAAGTGAGGGACTCCACCTACTTTAATTAATGCATGTAATTAGAATGTTGTGTACCGGGTATCCGTGCAATATGACGTCATTACTGTTTGCAGCAATTATCTAAAACCCAGAAACAGTTTGAATGGCAAGTATATAAGCAACAGGATTAGCCACTACTGCATTGCTTTTCGGTGCATGTGACTGTCTGGTGAAATCAACTTGTATCTACTGTCTTGAGTAGAAAGAATGACTATTTGGTACAACTGTGTCGCATTGGTAGCCAGCGCATTACTGGGTAAGATCAAGCTTTTAGTGAATGCGTTAGTGTCTACAACATGCATGTGGAGTCAAGTCAGTAGAGTCAGTAGAAATTTTATGATGTCACATGCAACTATATATAGAGGCATAGGCGAGCTATAGAGTCATGCAACTGTGAAGCTCTCATGTGTACGCGGGCTGTACAGCCACCGTTGGATTGCACGTAAATATTTAGAACTTGGCAACACACTCTCAGCAGCTACAGCATTTGTTCTCTGCATGGTTAATAACACTATCTTGCGATCTGCACTACGAAATTATGGCTTTCCAAGTCTTGCATGCTATAGAATTCATTTCTCGGATTCTTCGTCGCCAGCACTGCTACATCATACTGGGTACCGGTAAGATATTGTTTGTACGCTCAAGCTCTACGTTTGTCAAGCACTATAAGCATGCACTTTTCATGCAGAGTTGTATGACGCAATAGCTCAAAGATGAATGTCTAGAGCTGTGCTACTTATACTTTATCTCTTTCTAGTTACACCAGCTACAACTCAATCTGATGCATCTGGATGCACCAGCAGTGCAATAGTAAAACTGCAAGCTTCTTTGGACGACCAAGCTCGTTTACTGCGATGCCTTCTTGCGGGAGACAACGACAGTCCTGTTTGTGCAAGCGCTGTGACATGTAAGGTTTCATCAATCAATGTTTATGCGCATTCACTACACACCGAAGTGTGCATGGTCGGTCGCATATATATAGCTAGAGTAACTTTACACGATACAACAGCAGTTGTTGTTTGTTGTAACAGATGGAACTAGAGCTCATCCAGCTAGAAGTTGTGCTGATCTATCGAGGCGAAGCAAGAAAATTCCGAGTGGTTATTATTGGGTAAAGCCAATTCCAACAGGACGTGACGTTTTTCATGTTTACTGTGACATGACCAATTACGGTAAATATTTGAGGTACAAGTATAGAAAATTAATTATAATAAAGATTACTTTACAATTAGGTGGTGGCTGGACTCTAGTTGTTGGTATTAATTCTCAAAATCGTCTACATCTTCAAAGCAGTTCTGTGGGTACAAGATGCAGAGGAGGAGATGTTTGTGTGGTTCATCGTACAAATGGAGTGATACCTGCTAGGAAATTAGATGACAGGATTATAAGAGCTCTCGCTGATGACGAAGGTTTGATTTACTAATTAAGATATAAAATAGTAGTATTTATCAGTTGTGTTTGTTGTTTAGGGACGTTTAGAGTTGACGTTGGTCCTAACAAATACACAACGTTTTTTCAAGTATAAAATAGTTTCTATGTTGCTACATTGCAATTGCTAATCCAAATCCTTGTGCGTACGTTATACAGCTTCCACAAGGTGCAGCAGGATTTCAATCTAATTGCGGAGGAACGAGGTACAGAACAAGCTCACAAGCATTTATTTTACTAATATATGTTTTGTTGTTGCAGCTGCGCACGAATAATTACATCTCACAGTTATCCTTACACTTGGGAGTCAAACTGCAAAGGAATAACAGTTGGATATCAACTTGCACACGATACTCACAAAGGTAAAGATGTGTACTGAGATAATGACTGCATATGCTGTTGCGATACAGTTTAACTGCGAGAATTGACTGTTGCTTTGTTTGCTGTTATAGTATTTGACAATCGTGACTATCATGAGTGCGGGTCTTTATGGACATCTTCTCGTTTCTGTAAGCTTTTACAATTCCAATAATCTAGTCACTTATTTGCAATTCTATTCGATAGCCGACAAGCGCGTCTTATACGGCTACACTGGTGATGGTGGAAAAGTCACTGGTATCCACTCTAAACTGCAAAGCTTTATGTTCATCCGCTGAACAAACTAATTAATTCAAGAAAGAAAGACTTGCTTGTTCTGACTGTTTGTTGTTGCACTTTCTCATACTAATTAAGTATAATAATATATAGCTACAGGATAGATTTTTGTTTAATCTGTCCTGTACGTATGTTACGATCCATTTCAATCTACAAAGTGTCTAGACAGGTATCGCTTGTCTTGTTGTGAATGCAGTGTTCTACACATTATTTTAATTAAGAGATTACTTTCCAGCACTATTTTGTCGTCCCAATCCTAAGTCAAATTGCTGTGCTCATATACATTAGTCATAAGTGAGATAATCTGACAATAAGTTTTGCAATATTAGATAGAAATAGCTACTCAGTAGCCAGTCCTCCCTTTTTCTAGTTTCCAAAAATAGAAAAGGGGAGGGCTGGTTATGCAAGACTAACTAACTCTACACAACGGATGTATAGTTACGGCTTCAACTGCACGTATAAAACTGCAGGTTCAAGTTCAACTGCCACAACAACTAACCTTGGTAGCCCAGACTGCTTTCTACTTATGATGGCAGAAGAGTGAAAGGAGAGAAGAAAGCTCCCATCACGTGCAGCTTTAGCATCAAGACTCATCTTGATCAGCTCTAGCTGTCTGGGTGTGGCAGATTGTGACAAATCTAGAGTTTTGGAAGAGATCACGCAGATACGTTTGAGTTGAAAGGAGGCGTGTCTGTTTCTACAGCAAATAATTTTAGATCTAGAAACAGTTACAAACTACTAACAAGCAAAACCTGATAGCACAAATATGGGGCGTCGTCAGAGTCGTGCATGCATGAACTCCTACAGCCGGGCCAGGAACTCGCAGAGCACCAACTTGTGAAGCCAACTGTGGTGTGACCACCCGAAGTCTCACCAGAACTCCAGTGGCTGATGTCACGTCACAGCCGATGACCGCTTAGGACCCCAGTCAATGACCAGGTACTCATTTATACTCCTGAGTCAAGAGAGGCAATCGTGTGTTAGTTTCTTGCTTAAGGAAATTATGCCATAGCTTGCCATCATTGTACTTTTGTCAAAGACTGTTGTCAAAGTCTTTGACAAAAGCTGAACGAAATTATTCTCAGATAGAATTGGAGGCGTTATCCATAATATTTGGGACTAGAAAATTTCGACATTTCCTACTGGGTAGAAAGTTTGTTCTCAGAACTGACCATCGGCCATTACTGACAGTTTTTGATCCTACCAAACTGACAACTCCTACCCGAACAAGTGGGCGCCTTGCTCGCTGGGCACTCCAGTTATCACAGTATGACTATGAAATTCAATACCGGCGATCAGTTGAACATGGGAATGCTGACTGTCTATCCCGTCTCCCAGTTGGACATGAAGAGGATTTTGAACAGGCAAATGAATACGAAGATCAGTCGGAAAGATATATAGCCGCAATGGAATCTCGATTCATCAAAGATGCACCAATTCTTTTTGATCAACTACAAAGATATACAAAGCAGGATCGCACTCTTCAACAAGTTATGAAATTCATCAATGACGGCTGGCCTTCAACAGTTAAGACCAAAGCTCTTTTGGATTTTGTTGCATGCCAGCATCAGTTGTCAGTGTGTGATGGATGTATACTAAAACATGCAGAAGACCCTAGAATAGTGGTTCCAAAGGCAATAAGGGAGCAGTTACTATCAGAATTGCACAAAGCACACGTCGGTATGGAGAGGATGAAGAAACTTGCACGGAAGTTCATATGGTGGCCAGGTATCGACAGAGATATAGAAAGTATGGCCCGAAATTGTGAAAATTGTGCTGTGCATGCTGATAGACCACCAGAAGTACCCTTACATCCATGGGAGTTTCCTGAGTGCCCCTGGGCAAAAATTTACATTGATTTTGCCGGACCAATTTGCAAAAAATGTGGTTTGTTGTGGTCGATGCGTTCTCAAAATGGCCTGAGGTAATACAGCTACCCGAGGGAGCGACTTTCAGCGAGCCAAACCATTACTCAACTTCGTCGCACCTTTGCAAGGCTTGGTATTCCAAAGCAAATCGTGTCAGATAATGGGCCCCAATTCGTGTCGTCAGATTTCAGAACTTTCTGTAAGAAACAGGGTATTCGTCATACCTTAGTACCTCCCTACCATCCCCAAAGCAACGGGCAAGCGGAACGTTTTGTTAAAACGTTGAAAGGGGCAATCAAGAAAGGCATGGAGAGCGGAAAGGCAAGTTTGGAAGGGGTAGTGACAGATTTTTTGTCAGTCTACAGAAATACCAGCCATAGCACTACAAATGTTTCTCCAGCAAGGCTCCTGATGAATAGTGATCTGCGATGTCAACTAGATTTACTAAAGCCGCCACAAAAGTCCTCAGTGTTGGCCAAGACTTTGAAGGAAACGGTGAAAAAGGCTCAAGCAAAACAAAAGAGAGGTCACGACCAAACAGCGAGTGAGAGAAATGCAATTAGACCATATGATATGGTGTTGGTACGTCACGCAAAGATGCCAAAGTGGAGAAACGCCAGAGTAGTACAAGTTTTGGGGGAGAGGTATTATGCAGTACAGTATACAGACACGGGAGTAAGACAAAAGGTTCACGTGGATCACTTGAGACTGCACCCACGGTCAAATCAACTACCAACCCAGCAGCTAGTACAAGATGAACCAGATCTAGAGCCTAGAGACGTCGCAGGTAGCAATAGAGACAACAAACGAGAGGATCAATTTAGCAGTGACACAGAGCCTGAGTCCTTAGACGATGGTACTGAAGACGAGTTGAGTGCGCCTGAAGTTGCCACAGGAGTAGAGCAGCCAAGAAGGAGTCAGCGTACTACAAAGGCGATACCACCTACAAGATATGGAGAGTGGACAGTGCAGAGAGGCTATAGAACTGATATAATCACAGTGCTGTAAATTTTGTGTTTTGCGTAGAAAGGAGGGAGATGATGTGCATCCGGGGTTTCATAGGCGGGGTAGCTCAGTCATTTGGATAGCCGGCTAACGGATACATGTTTTCTTTGTTGTGTCTCTTGTGTTCAATTACATGTATTCTTACAAATCTTTGAGTCCTATGCTACACAATCCACATCGCGAGATGGTTTCGATCGCGATCCGATCGCGATCTGTTGAATCCAATTAGAAAAAGTGGGCGTTACCTTCACGTAGTCTACGCGTGTAGTCTGAACATCTAACACTCCTCACTCGTCTTTGTTCTCGCTCACCTTGCGTCGCTGTATCGACGCTTTCCATAAGCAAAGAAGCCACACGTACACATCGGTCATCAGTCATGTGATATCGAAGACGGAGGTACAGTAGCTTGCAGTGTGGACGCTCGCTATCCCCTCGATCCGATCGCAATCCATTCTGGTCTAGTGTGGACAGGGCTTAAGTCTCTGTTCCTAGAAGTCGATATCACGTGTCTGTGAGTCCTCCGTTTTGCTCGTTGTCAACGAAAACAAACAGAGAATGTTGACCAGACAAAACAAATTGGTAAAAGGAGACACGAGCCTAGCGATAGAAGACACGCCTGACTTACGTCTCAAGCACAGTTTGTAGAAAACTGGCAAGCACTGACCGAGATAGAACATCGCTAGAGAATGGATGGCTAGGTTTTCAAGTTCAATAACAACGTTACCACGGATGTTGATGTAACTTGTCGTATCTAGTTGCTAGTCAGTAGGACTATGACGCTATATAAAACATAGAAGCAAGATCAGATAGCAGATAGCTATAATACATACTGCGATGCGAGACTTTAATAATATATACTTAGCTATTAGAGTACATGTATTACGGTTTAGTATAGTTACCGATTTATTGGTCAAGATATGAATACGGTGTCTCGGTATACCGTGCCATATAATGTTGTTGTGCATTGTAGGCCTAGGCGTACCGGTCATTCTATAATCACCATGATTACGGATGCTCCGTGTACGCGGACCGTCTACCGTGTATAGTTGGATTGCGAGAATATATAAGCAACAGACTCTCAGCAACTACAGCATTTATGCTCTGCATGCGTGACCATCTGATATCGTAATTCTGTAACCCGGTATGGCAGTTTGGTACATCAGCGTCTTCTGTTTCGCCAGCGCATTACTGGGTGAGATATGTTTGTTTAGCTAAACGCTCAAGATTTTGCTAACCAAGTAGAAGCGCTCAAGGGTGTGTGTGTGTGTGTGTGTGTGTGTGTGTGTGTGTGTGTGTGTGTGTGTGTGTGTGTGTGTGTGTGTGTGTGTGTGTGTGTGCGTGTGTGTGTGTGTGTGTGTGTGTGTGTGTGTGTGTGTGTGTGTGTGTGTGTGTGTGTGTGTGTGTGTGTGTGTGTGTGTGTGTGTGTGTGTGTGTGTGTGTGTGTGTGTGTGTGTGTGTGTGTGTGTGTGTGTGTGTGTGTGTGTGTGTGTGTGTGTGTGTGTGTGTGTGTGTGTGTGTGTGTGTGTGTGTGTGTGTGTGTGTGTATTCACTATTTAATACTGTCGGCTCTTTGTAGCTACACCAGTTACAACTCAATCTGATGCAAGTGGCTGCACCAGCAGTGCAATAGTGAAACTGCAAGCTTCTTTGGACGACCAGGCTCGTTTACTGCGATGCCTTCTTGCAGGAGACAACGACAGTCCTGTTTGTGCAAGTGCTGTGACATGTAAGGTTTCATCAATCAAAGTTTATGCGTATTCACTATGCACAAAGGTGTGCATGTAGTCTCGCGTAGCCAGCCCCTCCCCTTTTCTATTTTCGGTAGGTCTCCCGGAAATAGAAAAGGGGAGGGGCTGGATACGCGAGACTAGTGTGTATGGTCTGTAGCATATAGCTAGAGTAACTTTACACGATACAACAGCAGTTGTTGTTGTTGTTGTAACAGATGGAACTAAACTTCATCCAGCTAGAAGTTGTGCTGATCTATTGAGACGAAGCAGGAAAATTCCGAGTGGTTATTATTGGGTAAAGCCATTTTCAACAGGAAATGACGTTTTTCATGTTTTCTGTGACATGGCCAATTACGGTAAATATTTGAGGTACAACTATCTAGCGTTTATCACAAATCAACATTACTTTACAATTAGGTGGTGGCTGGACTCTAGTTGTTGGTATTAATTCTCAAAATCGTTTACATCTTCAAGGCGGTTCTGTGGGTACAAGATGCAGAGGAGGAGATGTTTGTGTGGTTCATCGTACAAATGGAGTGATACCTGCTAGGAAATTAGATGACAGGATTATAAGAGCTCTCGCTGATGACGAAGGTTTGGTTTGTTAATTAAGATATATAATAATAGTATTTATCAGTTGTGTTTGTTGTCTAGGAACGTTTAGAGTTGACGTTGGTCCTAACAAATACACAACGTTTTTTCAAGTATAAAATAGTTTATATTGCAATATTGCAATTGTTAATCCAAATCCTTACGTAATTAATTGTACGTACGTTACAGCTTCCACATGGTTCAGCAGGTTTTCAATCTAATTGTGGAGGAACGAGGTAACTAAGTTAACAAGCTTACAAGCATGTAGTTGGTGCTTTGTTTTACTAATACACCATTTGTTGTTGCAGCTGTGCACGAATAATTACATCTCACAGTTATCCTTACAAATGGGAGTCAAACTGCAAAGGAATAACAGTTGGATATAAAATAGCTTACAGTAGTTACAAAGGTAAGGCTTTGTAGTACTGTTAGAGATAATAACTGTATGCTACTGCAATGTATACAGTTAAACTGCCAAGAAGTGACTGTTACTTTGTTTGCTGCTAGTATTTGACAATCATGACAATAGCGAGTGCGGGTCTACTTGGTCATCTTCTCGTCACTGTAAGCCTTTACAGTTTTAAATATTCTAGTCACTTATTTGCAAATTTATTCGTTAGCCGACAAGCGCGTCTTATACGGCTACACTGGAGAACACACTGGTATCTACTCTAAACTGCAAGGCTTTATGTACGTCCGCTGAACAAACTAATTATAATTAAATGTCGTTCAACAATAAAACTGGTTTTACCTGTTTGTTGTTGCCCATTAGTCTATCTATACTATAATAGCTTCTTGTTTTATCTGTGCTGTACGTGTCTAGAGTGTTTTGTACTCTACACGTGTCTAGCTTGTCTTGTTGATCTGTTTGTTGGTTTATGTGTTTTACACATTATTTTACGAGATTAAAGTGCTACAGAATTTTGTCGTCTCAAATTAGTGTGCTTTCATAGATAGAGTGAACGAGGTAATCTGACAATAAGTCTTGCAATAAATATAAATAAAGTTTAAGTCATCCATCATTGTCTTATTTCAAGAACTCGGTAATGTACATTGTAGAGATGCTGCATGCAGACCGCCCTGAGTCATTGCATCTAGAGTCTTGAAGCTAAAGTGCCACGCCATGAGGTTTCCACTCTTCGCTTCCTTTATTGTAGATTGCTCCTACAATTAGAGCGTCGTGATCTACAAATGTCAATTGGTCTCTTTTCATCAATTTGTTGATATCAATTTCACCGGTACATCCTCAATTTGTCCCGTACTATGCATTATTGCATATGATGGTATACACAGACACAACGGCTTTATAATGTTTACAGATATAGAGGTTTCTCCCAGCATCTTGGCCTGGCCGTGGGTGGAATTTGCATGCTGTGGTTGAGGACAAGGAACAATGGGTATACTCTTGCTGTGATTAGCTCTCGAAATACGTTTCCTGCTAGAACTAAATCTTTTTCCAAGTAACATGCAGTGCTATTGTGCTTGAGAGAAAATGCTTTGAGTATGGGAATGGGCCCTTACCTCAGTGGCGTAGATACGGTGGGGTTAGTACCCCCAAAAGTTATGGGCGTAGTTGCTCATCTATTTTTTATAGTCTAGTAGAGTGATTTTATGTACATAATTATACAGTACCGAAATGATACGTTGTTATTTTATATATCTACACGTATATACACGTATACAGTTAATTTTAAATAAATTAATATTAATTTTGAACAAATTAATATTAAACACACCCCAAAATTTTTTGCTTTGACTACGCCGCTGCAAGTTACCTATGTATTTTGAATATTTTTAATTTATTATTTTATTAATCAATTTGCACATGGAAAATACATGCATCTTGCCACAGATATGAATGCCACTGCCATCTACTTGTGGCCACTCTAATTATTCTTAGTGTCTCAACGTTGACTCTGCTGGGCACTTGAGAAAGAATATACACCATGCAGTACTGCATCATTTTTCACAAACTGTTTGTCTTGTCGAGTGTCTCTAAAGAAAATGACTGTCATCAAGTTCACTACAATTCTAGTACAGACTCGATTGTCTTGTCTGTCGCGGTGCTCTGTACATGTTGGTCTGTCAACTTGCATCCGTGCCTCTATTTTTCTCGACTTGTACGTAGATGTTTTCTGCCAGATCTCGATCAAGCACGTGCACCGTCTATATAAAAGTGTTCGAGGTCCGTGACCATTTCGTCCGTTCCATTTTCAATTCCCAGCAACAATTGAATATTGAATTAGAAATTCAAAGTAGCTTAGAAGTTGCTTGCAATTTCAATATTCAATTCTATTAAAAATTAAAAATTGACTGATCGACAAACCATAACTATTTGCGGATTAAAATAAATATTAAAAACATACTTAAGTTTTAACCAATTTCCTTTTTCAATGCAATGGAATATTGAAGTTGCAAGCACGTTAGTTCAATTATTAATGTTAAATTTAATAATCAATTTAATTTAAAAATTGAATTTTAAATTTTGAATTTGCGTGGACAATTCGTCCATTCAATTTTTAATTTTTGAGAGAAATTGAAAATTGAATGTCAAATTAAAAATTGACTGGCGTTGCTTGCTCTTACAATATTCCATTACATTGAAAATAGAAATTGATTAAAGACCAATTGTTATTTCAATATTCATTTACTTTGCAAATAAATTCAATCTTTGCATCCGTCCAATTTTCGTAAATTATGAAAATTAAAATATAGCCTCTAATGCAATTTTCTTTCTCCGTACTAAATTTAAATAGAAAGTTACCCGCAGTTGCTAGCGCGAGCCATATCTCATAAACGGCATAATGACACCGCGCGGTCGGTCGCCGGTGACTTCAATATTCAATTCTATTGAAAGACGAAAGTTGTGTCAAGCTTGGCCACGCCCAGCCACGCCTCTGACAGGCATGCAATGTAATGCAATTAAGAGATGCACGAGAAAGCCTCGACAGCCACGCGACCGACCTCTCACAACAAGTCGGTAAGCAGTTGCACCTGGCTCTCGTCAACCGTCACGCCCAGGCATGAGACATTTCTTGCTGCGACAAGGGAAGTCTGTCGCATGGAGGCACGCTTACAGTCTATAGTCAACGAGATGAACGTCTAGCCTGCACTGGGAAGTTGACGCCTGGTCGATTTGGAAAGACTCCAAGCAACTATCGAGAGTCAACATTGCGTCGATCATTATAGACCACGCCTCTCAACACATGACGGGGAAGCCCCAGCAGCTAGAATCTCATGATAACAGCAGGTCGTGCACTCTCTCCACTCTCGATATCCATGGACGAAGTTGACGAAGATTTGATCGCAAGAGAGTCGAAGAGGAAGATGCTTTCCCCGACGGAATGTTGAGGACGGGCTTAGTTGCTGGATAGTTGCCTAGAGTCTTTCCAAATCGACTAGGCGTCAACTTCCCAGTGCAGGCTAGACGTTGATCTCGTTGACTATAGACCGTAAGCGTGCCTCCATGCAACGGGCTTCCCTTGTCACAGCAAGGAACGTCTCGTGCTTGGGCGTGACGGTTGACGGGAGCTAGGTGCAGTGCTTACCGATTTGTTGTGGAGGTCGGTCGGGTGGCTTTCTCGTCCACCTTTTAATTGCATTACATTGCATGCGTGCCACAGGCGTGGCTGGGCTTGGCTAAGCTAGACACAACTTTTCGTCTTTCAATAGAATTGAATATTGAAGTCACCGGCGACCGCCCGCGCGGTGTCATTATGCCGTTTATGAGATATCGCTCGCGCTAGCAACTACGGGTAACTTTCTATTTACATTTAGTACGGAGAAAGAAAATTGCATCAGAGGCTATATTTAATATTCATAATTTACGAAAATTGGACGGATGAAAAGATTGAATCTATTTGCAAACTAAATGAATATTGAAACGACAATTGGTCTTCAATCAATTTCTATTTTCAATATAATGGAATATTGTAAGAGCAAGCAACGCTAGACAATTTCTAATTTGTCATTCAATTTTCAATTTGCCTTAAAAATTAAAAATGTAATGGACAAATTGGCCACGCAAATTCAAAATTTAACATTTAATTTTTAAATTAAATTGAACATTGAATTTAGCATTAAAAATTGAACTAACGTGCTTGCAATTTCAATATTTCATTGCATTGAAAAGGGAAATTGGTTAAAAATAAAGTATGTTTTTATATTTATTTTAATCCGTAAATAATTATAGTTTGTCGATCAGTCAATTATTAATTTTTAATAGAATTGAATATTGAAATTGCAAGCAACTTCTAGGCTATTTTCAATTTCTAATTCAATAGTCAATTGTTGCTGAGAATTGAAAATGGAATGGACAAAATGGTCACGCACCGTTCGACCTCTTGATTGTTGTTAAACTGTCAGTCGGTTTCTAAACTGCACAAAACATTGTGAGCGAGAAAGACAACTAACGCCTACCGTGTTGTATAACAATCGTATGTTGGTGTATCAAATTTACACGTATTTGCCCCTTTTAGTGTCTGCGGTCCAACAGTTCAGACGCCATACCAACGCTTGTAGATAGACAGCACAATGATTCTCGATGCAGTCTTCACGTGATGGCAACTGTTTATTGTCTTTTTTCTGACGCAGTACCTGGTGAGCAAGACTCACTAGAGTCCGTCCCAGCTAACTTCAACGCTAGGAGAGCCGCAACAACGTGCTACTAACATCATCTCGACGGTACCGTTTTTGTCAGCTAGATATTGTGGTAATTTCCTGTATTGGATCAACAATCCGTATATGATTAGAGGTGATACATAACACATGGAAAAATTTCGCTATCTAGAGAGTAACTGTAAACGTAGCTGGTAATGTTATTGATATCAGTCTAAACGGGTCAAAGCTTTGGGAAACCTTCAGAGTAAGAACTACCCAATTCTAGACCATCAGTGTGTCGTGCAGTCAATGCTGTTGGTGGTTTCTACTTCCATGTAGTCTCTAGAAACGAAGTCATACTATCTATTGGCACGGTTGAAATCGGTGGAGATCCGATACGTCATACGGAGATATTCGCGCGTGAGCGGAGACACCACGCGCATACGGGCATTTTGAGGGCGTGTTATTCTGACGCGGAAGTTGCTAACCGAAATTCACAAGCTGCGGCGCCTTTACCTTACAATACCATCTGCAACTTCAGAGAGAGCCTTCTCAACTCTTAGGAGGCAACTGACCTACAAAGGATCCACTATGACGGAGAAGAGGCTAGATAACTGTTCACTCTTACATGTGCACAAAGAGTTACTGGATGACATGAACTTGGTAGACGTTGCGATCGATTTTGTTTCTTGTACCGACAAGCGAGTACGGTACTTTGGGGGCCCTGTTCATCTTTTATTCTGGATCCTTCGTGCAAACGGGATCCGAGCCGCGTGCTGATACCGACCGCTTCAACATTTTCATCGATAACAATGCAACGTCTCTACGCTTACTCTAGCTATTGTACGGCTGCGCTCTTTACGGCGACGCGGTGATCGCTTTTTGCATAATGCCTTTCACTACGCCAAATGCACCGAAACATGTCACATATCGCTTTGCAACTATTTTTTGCAGACTCTAAAAAATAAAAGAAGACAACAGAACAAGTTTGGAGTGGCTGCGTTGTTTCCTCGATTTACGACAAAAAGGATCCCGTTTGCAGAATAGTTTTTAGGGGTAACCAGAGCTTTATGACTTCGGTGCCACCTAACTACATGACCAAGACTGTCAGCAAATCATACTCACCTGCGAACAGGAAGAAACTCGACCAAAAAGGCCTCATTGTGTGAGACTAGCATAACAAAATTAGGTGTAAACATTAGAAATAATATAAGAAATAGAGAATTCCTATTAATATATATTTAAATAGGATTCTACTTTATCTTTATAAATACATGTTGTCAGATCAAAGATGATGACCCGGCTTAAAAATAAATTATTTTTACTATTCTTACATAATACACCCGGCTCTAACAGGGCATACCACAGTAGAGTAAAAAGTTCTTAAATATCGTTTCAAAAATAGCTTTTTGTATTACGGAGATCTATAAAAACGCCCCCCTCTCTCTCTCTCTCGCTTGCATGGGATTGCATGCAAACAATGATAGTCAAATATTTTGTGGTCTCTAGTGGCTTTTCTCCCGTCGAGGGCACGCACCTCCTCCCTAGACGCCCAAGACTTAGAGAAGATACTAGAGACCATGATGAGCGCCCTATTAGACAAATAGCATCTGTAGTATATAGCCACAGAATCGTGTGGTGAGCTCTATAGAGGAAAGTAGCGCCCTATTAGACAAATAGCTCCTACTGTATATAGCCACAGAATCGTGAGCCTCAGCTGTAAAGGAAGATTGCGCTCTGTTAGAGAAATATAATCTACAGTATATTATGTGCAGAATTGTCTGTACCATGAATCACCGATTCAATGCGAACGGAGGTCTAACCCCTAAACCCGTTGTTTTAACAACGAAAGTCCCTGCGACAGCAGGCCAAGAACATTGGATTCAAGGAATACTCTCGCCGACTTAATTAATAGAAACTTAATTAATAAAAATTAGACACCTAACTTTGGAGGTTTAACATGATTGCAAGACTCTAGGCTGTGTCTCCACTTGTTGCTCTTTAAACATGTTTAACGTTAAACATGTTTAAACTCTAAACATGTTTAGTAGACAGCGTCTCCACTTGTCCATTTATTCCGGGCTATTAAAAGAATTATCCGGGACTTTGCTGTACCGCGCGAATTTGTTTCCTGTGCATCAGACAGTCGGAGATCGTCTTCTTGTCGTCTGAAGAACAATCACAGACACAAGTCTCTGCCTTCGCCAAAATGGCTCTTTCCTGACACTCTGCATCAGTCTACGCACTCTCTGACATTGCCTAGTTCTGTCTTCTTCCAATAGTCTCCAAAGAAAGAGAAAGAACAGCGTGAAAGAACTAACATCCACCGTTTTGGAATGCGCGTTTATATCACGTGACTGTTAAACCTAAACCACTTTCGTTAAACTACCTCTGAAACATGTTTAGCAAAAGCTGTTTAGGTTTAGAGTTAAACATATTTAACGCTAGTGGAGACACGATTATTCTTAAACAAGATTAGACTTAAACAGGTTGTAAACACGTTTAAGCCCTAGTGGAGACGCGCCCCTAGTAGGTGTTAACAACACCACAGCACCGCCCTAATGAACTAAACTGAATTAGCAAAGTGTTATTAATTACCGCAAGGCGCCATTTACGTGGTCCCGAATATTAATCAATTTTCAATTTTTATTTGTAAACAAAAATGGTTCCTGACGATGTGTATTCAATATTTAATTCTTGAATTTTTATTTTATTTAAGAAATTAATTTAGCAGTTATTGCAGACCATTTTATTAAAATCTAATTTCAAAAACCAAAATTAAAGGAGAACTCCCACGATTTTCAAGTTGGGGTCAGATACAAGATTTTTTATCTTGACTGCACTCGAAAAACTTTGAGTTCCCTCCATGGCTTCTGTAACGTAGGAAAAGCACCGCAAAAAGAGGGAGTGTTAGCGTAGGCGTGGTTGATGACGCAGTTGGTGCATGACCTCCACGTGTCGTGCACAAGGCGTGCTATCTACTTGGCTTATTCGACGTGAAATGGTCCACTGCATTGCTTTTGGCTGTAGCCACAACAGCAGCGACATCGCCAGAGGTGTCAGCTTCTTCAGGCTTCCTCTCAAGAAGCCAGATTTGCTAGAATCATGGCTACCAAAGTTACGTCTGGTGGATCCGCCTAGCTCAAAAAACAGCCGCGTTTGTTCGGAGCACTTTGAGTCCTACAACGCATGCTGGAATGACACGTCTGATACCCTTGCCCAGCCTCTCGTGCACCCAGCAAGTAAATTACCTGTACACAGTTAGTCGCAGCAGCCTGCGTGAAAATTTTACATAGGCAAGCCTGTCCAAGTTCGTCTAGGTGCTACTCGCCGGGAAGTTAGTGCTCTCTGATGGGATCCCGTCGCCAATCGGTCATTAAGACTATAGCTGTTTGAAGAACGTCTTCATTGAGACACACAGCAAGGAAGTTCTCATGCTGCGTAATAATTACAGATCAGATTCTGAAGCTTCCACCCTATACCCTAGTTCGGCCACTTCCTGGCAGCACAAGCACTCGGCTACGTTAGGTATTACAGAACACCTGCTGCACCTGCACCAAGCAGTGTTCCCAACTCGATTTTCGTTCTCATCAGACAGATCTTCACCGGTGATCTGTCTGCCGTCATGGCAGTCAATGTATTCAACTGTGTTGATGTCACGCTGAGTAGGTCCGTACTCTGGCTCGAAACTGTGAGGTCGAACACCAGACAGAAAAGAACAACGCATATGCGTTCGAATCCGTCCGCAACTGCATCTAACCCGATGGCATGCGCGTGTGGCTATGACGTCATGTACCTCGCTTACCCGACACGCCTCTTTCTTCACGTTTCTCCTGCCGTGAAGATGTCGCGCACAAAACCTATGTCCCTTCGAATTGTCGGTTTATGGAAGGGACTTGTATCTGACCCCAACTTGAAAATCGTGGGAGTTCTCCTTTAAAAATTGAATGGACGTTTCATGCACCGAGTCAGTCAGTCACCATGCATGCAATGATTCTTTTAATCTAACGCCATGTCTTGTGTGCATGTAGTCGCAATGCAGAAACGAAATGCCCATGTGAAATAGAACACGCTGCTACTTGCGTATTTGTGAGTGAACAAGGTTTCACATTACCATTGAGTTTCACTTTACGGTAATGCTTATGCTAATTGCAATGTCAACTACGTGTGAACACGGCCTAAGTTTTCTACACGTGTAAGGGGGTTTCTCGAGAGGCAATTATACGAAGTTCCTATCTAGATGTGCCTAGGTATCGACAACCCAAACAATTGTAGAAATAGAATGAGTTGCAGCGAGTGTCTAACGCATACAAGATATATACTACATGTTGTAACTCTATCAAGGAATTTAAACTGCATGCGTTGTCTAGGTTTAGAAACGTGGGAGAGTAGGCACTTCGATTGGTTTTGTTGCGCTCAAAAACGCAGCCTTGATGCAATCACACAAGAACACGAGTAAAAATCTTCAAAACCCAGATTCTCTGCAGTAGATAAAGTATAATTATGTTATCCCCAGTCTTCCATACAGTAGCTGCATGCGGTGTGTCATTGATGCAGTCTCGTATTGCAAGCTCATATTACAGTCTTATATTAAAGTCTCATCGTAGAATCTCATCGCCTCATCTCGTGGTCTCATCGCCTCATCTCATGATCTCATCGCCTCGTCTCATTGTTTCATTGCCTCGTCTCATGGTCTCATTGCCTCATCTCATGGTGTTATCGTTTCGTCTCCTGGTCTTATCGCCTCATCTCATGGTCTCATCGCCTCATCTCATGGTCCCATCGCCTCGTCTTATTGTTTCATCGTCTCGTCTCATGGTCTCATTGCCTCATCTCATGGTGTTACCGCTTCGTCTCATGTTCTCATCGCCTCATCTCATGGTCCCATCGCCTCGTCTCATGGTCTCATTGCCTCATCTCATGGTCTCATCGCCTCATCTCATGGTTCCATCGCCTCGTCTTATTGTTTCATCGCCTCATCTCATGGTCCCATCGCCTCGTCTCATGATCTCATTGCCTCGTCGCATGGCCTCATCACCTCATCTCATGATCTCATCGCCTCATCTCATTGTTTTATCGCCTCGTCTCATGGTCTCATTGCCTCATTTCATGGTGTTATCGCTTCGTCTCATGGTCTTATCGCCTCATGTCATGGTCTCATCGCCTCGTCTCATAATCTCATCGCCTCATCTCATCGCCTTATTGCGAGGTCTCATTGCATGGTCTCATCGCATGGTCTCATCGCCTCATCTTATTGTCTCATCACATGATCTCATCGCCTCATCTTATTGTCTAATTTTGACACAAATGGCAAGCCATATATCTAAGCAACGCACTCTCAGTAACTACGGCATTTATTCTCTGTGTGACGATCTGATATTAGCTTGAGATTGTAATTCTGCAATCCGAAATGGCTTTTTGGTACATCAGCGTATTTTGTCTGACCGGCGCATTACTGGGTGAGATATTGTTTGTCTAGACACTCAAGCTTTTGCTAATCATGTAGAACCGCTCGAGGATGTATCTATACTATTACTCAACGTTGGCTCTTTGTAGCAATACCAGCTACAACTCATTCTAATGAGACTGGCTGCACCAGCAGTGCAATAAAGAAACTGCAAGCTTCTCTAGACGACCAAACTCGTTTACTGCGATGCCTTCTTGCGGGAGACAACAACAGCCCCGTTTGTGCAAGCGCTGTGACATGTAAGAGCCGTCACTAGTAGCCTCCTACCAGTCCATCTCGTGCTGTCGGTCAATCGTGCCCAGATCCGGTATAAACTGGTAAAACACTACCAATAAACATACGGGAGCTGGCTACGACAGCGCGCGGTCTGGTACGAGTCTAGTCAATGATATGGCTACAACAGCAAAGTAAAAAAATTTACACGATACAATAGCAGTTATTTATTTAAATCTTGTTTGTTGTAACAGATGGAACTAGAGCTCATCCAGCTAGAAGTTGTGCTGATCTATTGAGGCGAAGCAAGAAAACTCCGAGTGGTTATTATTGGGTAAAGCCAATTTCAACAGGAAATGACGTTTTTCATGTTTACTGTGACATGACCAATTACGGTAAATATTTGAGGTACAACTATCTAGCGTTTATCACAAATCAACATTACTTTACAATTAGGTGGTGGTTGGACTCTAGTTGTTGGTATTAATTCTCAAAATCGTCTACATCTTCAAGACGGTTCTGTGGGTACAAGATGCAGAGGAGGAGATGTTTGTGTGGTTCATCGTACAAATGGAGTGATACCTGCTAGGAAATTAGATGACAGTATTATAAGAGCTCTCGCTGATGATGAAGGTTTGGTTTGTTAATTAATTAAGATATAAAATAGTAGTATTTATCAGCTGTGTTTATTGTTTAGGAACGTTTAGAGTTGACGTTGGTCCTAACAAATTCACAACGTTTTTTCAAGTATAAAATAGTTTATATTGCAACATTGCAATTGTTAATCCAAATTTTTACGTAATTAATTGTTCGTACGTTACAGCTTCCACATGGTTCAGCAGGTTTTCAATCTAATTGCGGAGGAACGAGGTAACTAAGTTAACAAGCTTACAAGCATGTAGTTGGTGCTTTGTTTTACTAATACACCATTTGTTGTTGCAGCTGCGCACGAATAATTACATCTCACAGTTATCCTTACAAATGGGAGTCAAACTGCAAAGGAATAACAGTTGGATATAAAATAGCCAGCAGTTATCACAAAGGTAAGTCTTTGTAGTACTGTTAGAGATAATAACTGTATGCTACTGCAATGTATACAGTTAAACTGCCAAGAAGTGACTGTTACTTTGTTTGCTGCTAGTATTTGACACTCATGACAATAGAGAGTGCGGGTCTGCTTGGTCATCTTCTCGTCACAGTAAGCTTTTACAGTTTCAAATATTCTATTCACTTATTTGCAAATTTATTAATTAGCCGACAAGCGCGTCTTATACGGCTACACTGGTGGTGATGGAGGACACACTGGTATCTTCTCTAAACTGCAAGGCTTTATGTACGTCCGCTGAACAAACTAATTATAATTTAATGCCGTTCAAGAAAAAACTGGTTTTACCTGTTTGTTGTTGCTCTTTAGTCTATCTATACTATAATAGTTTCTTGTTTTATCTGTGCTGTACGTGTCTAGGATGTTTTGCAATCTAGGAGTGTCTAGACAACACTCGCTTGTCTTGTGATCTGATTGCTAGTCTACGTGTTTTTACATTATTTTAAGAGATTAAATTCCTACAGAATTTTGTCCTCTCAAATTACTGTGCTTTTATAAATAGTGTAAACGAGGTAATCTAACAATAAGTTTTGCAATATATATTGAAATATGACAATGATGGATGACTTAAAATTTATATGTACATATATGCAACCATCGTATGTCTCCAAGGCAGCCATAAAACCAGGTGCCGCAGCAGAAGCTGGTGAAATAGAAAAAGACGAAAAGCATGACAGGGTGGTTACTCAAGCAGGTGGTCATTTCTACCCGCTCATCGTAGAAACTTTAGGACACTGGTCTCCCTCAAGTCTAGAGACGCTGAAGACCATAGCCTCAAAAGCTTCATCAATGAACAGCATACCTTTCTCTCAGACATACTCAAATTTGATGGAACAGTTGTCCGTGAGACTGTGGCAGTATAATGCCAAGCTATTATACAGTAGACTGAACCTAGACTTTGATGACTTGTGGAATTTTCCTGTTACTGTAATGTAGTTATGTCTAGGGACTGGATGGGTAGGGTAGTTTGGGGTAGTTTGCATAGAATAAGAATATATTTAAATAGATACAAAAGAAAATATATATACATATATATCTAGAACTCGGTAATGTATATTGTAGAGATGCTGCATGCGTCTAGTCTTGAAGCTAAAGTGCCACACCAGTGTCCGCAAATAACACGAACAAAGGGTGTATCTATTAATTCTCTGAGAGAAACAGAATTGATGACTCGACCGCTTAGTGTCTAATAGTCTCGAAATTACTGCAATATAGATAGGTAGACCTGAACGGAATCTAATGACTCAACTCCTAACTACTAACACGAATTGTCTTAAATAGGTGATGTGCACGTGCATGCAAATCACATGTACTTGTCAAAACTGTCAATCTGTAGTGTGCACGTGCAAGCTAAATTTAGAACAACAGTTCTTGACTTCTGGCACATTAGCAGTTCTTGACTTGTGGCGCAAAAGTCATGACACTCCGGGCCGGCTTTTGGTAGTATGGTCGTGTTTCACGGGTAGTTCCAATGGATATAGGAGGTTGATAGGTCGAGAGATAATCTTGTGAGATGGAAGGCGTACTTTAGCAGAACGAACACCACTATCTCCTCCCACAATAGTCTCTTCAATTCTTCCCATCATCCAAGTACCACGCGGAGTGTCTTATTCTTTAATAAGAACTACCTCGCCTTCTTGAGGCACTGAGTCAATTGCAGACCTAACACCTTTGTGTCTTAATGGCAATGTTTCCCTTAAACTCAGTAAATACTCCTTATGCCAATGATCCCAAAAGATGTCGAGTCGCTTCTGGTCTTGTCTTCATTTTCTTTCCAACGCATAGGAAGTGTCCCTATTAGGCTGGTATTCCTCATCATTCACATCTTCAGTAGTAGGTCCAGGTACTCCGAGATGCGCGTGATGAGATAAGAAGTGAGCAGGAGTTAATGGAAATTCTGATTCAAAGTCTTCAAACACGTATGTCAGAGGTCTTGTGTTTATAATAGCTTCGATTTCTGTAAGAAGAGTTGCCAATTCGTCCCAATCAAGTAGTTTTCTCCCTATCGACTTTCTAAGTGCTCGTTTCACTAGTCCAACTAAACGTTCATAGAATCCACCTTGCCAAGGAGCAGCTTCCGTAATAAATTTCCAGGTGATATTTTCAGATGAGCAATAGTAAAGTACTTCATCACTGTCAATCATCTGTTGCCACTGACGATCCAAAACCTTTGCAGTTAGTTTAAACTGAGAGGCGTTGTCAGATATAATATGACGTGGTTTGCCTCTCCTGGCAACAAATCGTCGAAAGCAACAAAGAAATTGGCTTGCTGTTAGATTTCTAATCCATTCGAGATGGATTGCTCGAATTGCAAGACAAGTGAATAGACAGACCCAGAATTTCACACGATCCCGTCCTTCCTTTACCAAAATGGGTCCTAGATAATCCAATCCAATACTCTGAAAGGTTCAGACTTGGAAACTCGATCTCGCGGCAAGGAAGGCATCGGAGGCAAAGCGTATGGTGGACCCTCATATCGTCGACATATTGTACATCGTGACACTACCCTTTTTGTTTCTCTTTTACCTTGGGGAATCCAGTACTCTTGTCTGACTTGTGCTAATGTATGATAAACTCCACTGTGAAGCATCCGTTCATGAGCGTCCTTGATTACCAAATGTGTAAAATATTCCAAACGAGGAATTAGTTTAGGATATTTTGCGTTAAAGGAAAGATTTGCATTTGAATACCGTCCATGACATCTCAGCAGACCCCATTCGTCTATCTGGAGTCCAAGTTGTCGTTGTAAGTTGTTTCTTTTCCCCTTTCTCATATCATTCAACACATTGAGATGTTGTCTATTCTGAACTGCATATTCCCAGAGAATACGCGCCATACAAACGCTGTGAACTTGGTCGGTAGCGTAACTTGAATGTTCTCTGAACACTTGTTTGATCAGTACATATCTTGAAGACATAGTTTCTTGTGTCTCCTTTCTCAAAACGCTCCAAATTCTCTTTTGTATAAATCTTACACAGTAGCTTGTCACACGAATCAATTTCTGGAGAGAAGAAAAACGCTTCTCATCAATTCGGAAGGGTGAATTGTCACATTCATTCGATTCTAAGTCAGCTTTACACTTCTTTGTAAAGTTGGTAGCAACGTAAATTTTGTTGGACTTATTTGTCTCTGACTCAAGATAGTCCAACGTCTGAGTACTTACTTCTGGAACATTGTAGTTTGGCCACGAATTAACAGAAAGTGTCAGCCATTCTGGTCCGTGCCACCATAATCGAATTTTCTCCAACTCTGAAGCAGACATACCTCTTGTTGCAAAATCTGCTGGATTTTGATTTGATGGAACATAGCGGAAAACAGCATTACTTTGTCGTATCTCCTTGATTCTGTTGCCAACAAAGGTTGATAACGGCTTGGGTGTTTTCAAAAAGTGTAGGACGCACTGAGAATCAGTAAATACTATTAGTTTAGAGTTCTGAAGCTTCAGCTGATCTTTAACAAAGTTTCCAGCTCTGACTCCAATCACTGTTGATAGTAACTCAAGTCGTGGTAACGTAAGTTTCTTTCCTTTCTTTTGATGTTCTTCGTTTGCAACAGCTGATTGAATCGGAGTCAAACGCATTTTTGAAAACACAAGATTCACTTTGATACTCTCTCCATTCTTGACAAGGAGATAAACGGCTGCAGCATAAGATTTTATAGAGGCATTATTAAATACCACTACCTGACAATGAGAGTCTTTTCCAATCGTTCCAGATAATCTTGGAATTTTTAAGGTGGAAAGAGATTGAAATTTGTTGCAAATTTGACTCCACTCGTCACAATGACGAGGTGAAAGTTTCTCATCCCAGGACACATTGGCTTTCCATAGTTTCTGCATGAAAACCTTTCCATAGAAGGTCACAGGTGCAATTAGTCCTAAAGGATCGTAGATTCGTGCAATATCCTGGAGAATTTCTCGTTTGGTAGTGTGTTGGTCTGACGGTAGCATTCGAGATTCGAGAATAGTCAGTTCATCATTCAAGGTATTCCATGTTATTCCTAAAACCTTGACTATGCTTCCTTTTACTTTCAGATCATCAGGTATAAGTGACAAAAATTAGAGTGAATTAGATGTCCATTGTTGTCAGTTCATAGTGGCTTCTTTGAATATTTGTCTTGCTCTTTCAAACAGTTGATAAGCATTAGCAGGAGAATCTGCTCCAACTAAAATGTTGTCAACATATATGTTCTCAGCAATAGATTTGGCTATTAAACTTCCTTCCCTTTGAAGATGAAATTTCAGAGTTCCCTCTAACAGAAAGGGACTGCAAATCAACCCAAATGGTACTCTGCAGAACCGGTATGTTGCAAGGTTTCCTTCTATCTCGTCAGGTTTCATGACGTCTTTAAACCACAGAAACCTTGTAACGTCTCTTTCCTTTGGCTGTATTTCAATTTGAAGAAAAGCCTTTTCAATGTCAGCTAGAACAGGTATCTTGTGAGTTCGAAATCTTAGCAGAAGACCACATAGATTCGGTAGAAGAATGGGTCCTCTGTGTAAACACTCGTTGAGACTCTTGAGTTCCTTTCTTGGTTTTGAAGATCCATCATAAACAATTCGTAGTTTGGTTGTTTCCTTCGTTGGGGTTAAGACTGGATGATGCGGCAAATAGTGTTTTACAGAACTTGATTCGGTCTCGGTTACTCTTTCAATTATTCCTTGGTTCAATTGATCTTTTATAACTTGGTCATAGCGATTGAGAAGTGATCTATCATTTTGTAGTCGTTTGGACAATGATTTCATTCTTCCAAAGGCTAGAGAGATGTTATCAGGAAGGTAGCATTTGTGTCCTGATTTCCATGGCCACGTTATTTGATATCGTCCATTTTGAAACAAAATGGTTGTATTAAAGCGTTCAAGAGCAACATCATCATCATTTGTGTATGGAGTGTCTTTGATTCCAATAGCTTCAAGACTCCAAAAGTCTTCTAGACTGTTGTGTTGTATTGTCACTGTGTCGGGAACAGAGTGGAAGTTTAATTCAGAGATCGCCCGACTCATTTGAGTCATCACATAACAGGTATGGATACGTTTATTGTGGTCATCAGCTATCTCGGGATACTTGCCTGTGCGTAAATATCCAAATTTTGATGGAATCAAAAACATTCCCGAGGGTAGAACAATTTTGTGGCCATTGATGAATTGCCAGAAATAGTCAGCTCCTATCAATATGTCAATATTAGCAGTTTCAGAAGTTTCAGGAATTGAGTCAGCTAGACATTCGGGGGAAAGAGCCTTGAGAAATTGAATATCAGAAGACTGCAGTGGTCTCCGATGAATTGGTCTTGTAAGCTGTTTGAGCACGTTTGCTTCCAGCTTAACTGATGAACCATCTTTCAGAATGACATCAAATTTGACAACGTATGTGTCGAGTTCCTTTGAGTGATTTGCTGCAAAGGTTGATACAGAAAGTGATTCCTTTCGTTCCACGGGAAGATGTAATTTCTTCGCTAACCTTTTCGTCATAAAGGTACGGTGGCTTGCAGAATCCAAAAGAAGGCGTGACATAACAGATTGGTCATTTGCTACAACTAGAGACTGTACTGTTTGGAGCAAAACGTTTTCACCAATTGCTAAATTCTGAGTAGTATTCGAAGCACCACTGCAAGTGGAATCCCCGTCATCTTGAGTCTTTGGTAATTGTATATCAGTTGTTACGGCAACTGATTCGAATCGCTTCTTGCTGTTATTGGTCTTCCGAGGACATAAGGCTCGGTTGTGATGGCCCGATTGTTTACAGTAATAGCACTTACGTAGATGTCTGTTACAGTACTCCGTGAAGGTATGTCCTTTCTGAAGACAGATAAAACATCGTCCCAACTCACGGAGTCGTTGTTTCCTTGCCGGCAATGACTTGTATTCTGCACAATTTTCATTGTAATGTTTGTCATTGCAGAAAACGCAAGGTAATAATGTTGTGTGCTTCTCTGTGTCGACTGGTCGAATTGAAGCAGCAACCGAGAGTGCTTCTGAAGAAGATCGCCTCTCCATCACTCGAGATTGTTGATTACTCATTTTCTTTGTATTGCTCGTTCGTCGGTGGACATTCTCACGAATCTTTACATAGTGCTTCAAAGCTTCTCTTACAGATTTAACTGTCCAGATTTCACTTGGTTTTTTAGATTCCTCCAATTTTGTAACGGTATCCACGTGAAACTTTGACAGAATTTGTGGTATAAGCAGACGCCGATGATTGACATCTTCATGTGTCTCGAGTTGTTTCAAGATCCGCTCAATCGCATCATATGTATGTTGAACATCTGCAAATTCGTTTGAAGCAATCGGTATCTTCTGAAATGAAGCGTACAGACTCTCAACAATGACATCCTTTCTTCCGTATTTGTCTCGAAGTGTGCGAAGTGCTATGTCATAGTTCTCTTCCGTGACAGCTATTCCTGAAATAGCAGCTGCTGCTTGCCCTCTAAGGATTCCTTTCAAATAAGTAAACTTAGTGACAGATGGAAGCTCTTGCGTGTTAACCGATGACTGAAACATGTCCCAGAATTCCTGCCAATGGAGAACATCTCCATCAAATGTCGGTAGTTGGAGTTTCGGTAAAGTAACAGATTTTGGTCTCTCACGTCTGTGGTCATGGGTCATTGCTTCAATGGCTTCTCTGATCGCTTGAATTGCTTCAGCTTGCACAACATTTGGATCTTTCTCGCCTAGTCTAGGTGCCGGCTCCAGCTCCACCTTTGCTATATGTTGTTTCTTCAAGCTATCGAGTCGAGAAAGTTGGGTTTCAATCTTGGCTTCCATATCATGACAATCAAGTAAAACCGCAATGAAGCCAGTTTCGCCTTCAACCACAGAAGCGTATATCTGTTCTTCTGCAGTCCGGTCATCGCCCTGTAGATCCTTCATAATATTAGCCCAATCATTATTACATCTCTCCAATAATCTACATCCTTTCTGAATTCGACTCGAAAGGTCTACCAATTGCGAAATTCTTACGTCGATATCTTTTATATCCTCTTCGTCCTCAACGTTTCTCTCAAAGATCGTATTTGCTTCATCGAAATATCGCAGAAGTCTTGCCTTTGTCGGCCCGATCAGCTGTTGTAATGGTCCAGACATTTGCCAACCCTGTTCGCAGCGCCAATCTTTTGTCCGCAAATAACACGAACAAAGGGTGAATCTATTAATTCTCTGAGAGAAACAGAATTGATGACTCGACCGCTAAGTGTCTAATAGTCTCGAAATTACTGCAATATAGATAGGTAGACCTGAACGGAATCTAATGACTCAACTACTAACTACTAACACGAATTGTCTTAAATAGGTGATGTGCACTTGCATGCAAATCACATGTACTTGTCAAAACTGTCAATCTGTAGTGTGCACGTGCAAGCTAAATTTAGAACAACAGTTCTTGACTTCTGGCACATTAGCAGTTCTTGACTTGTGGCGCAAAAGTCATGACAAGCTGCAGCAGCGTGCGCATCTCTCGTAGGCACCGAAGCTGCCTCTCATTGGCAGTTTGGTCGCGGAGAAAGAGCGAAACGACTCACACTGGAGAACTTAGGTGTCGCTCCAGCCAGCTCCAGTCGACAACATCACGAGGCGAACGACACGGCTCTTGATACGGCGATTGACCAAGATGAAAGTAAATTTATCCGGGATATTAGCAGTATACGCCCTCTAATTGTATGCTTTGGCAGATCACGAGTTATCGCAGAGAAGCAGCAATGCTGCTGTAGCAGCCGTACTGAAGCTGCCAAACATTTCAATGGCACTTCTTAACAAGCATTTAAGACCGATGGCAAAGCTTCTTGGCGTGCAACGCTACTCGGGCAAGACAAAAACTGGCTCGTTGTAGAGTTGGCACACGAGCTAGTAGCCAGGAAGTGGGTCGCTGTCAATGGAGACAAAAGACTGCTCTCTAGCGATAACATAGTAGTTGCTAGGTACTTTTAGATATAATTAGACTAGCTACGTAGTTTGCAGTGCCAAAGTGTAAATTGTTGCGAAAGTATATCTAATAAAGACGATTGAATTCAATCAAAAAGTCTATATATAGCAAACTCGACAGAAACCAAAATGGCGCGAGGATTTCAATTAGAAATCAAAATGGCGGGGGCCTCTAATTAAAAGCGTCTCCCATAGTGAGTTTCGCAGGTTTATGTATGGGTTTTCTTAATTTTACAAAAACCCTCAAGGTGGGTTATGGTGGGTTATGGTAGGTTTCTTACGGTTTTACGTGGGTTTTTGTGGTTTTTTTGTAAAGTTTCTGTGGGTTAGAAAACCCACATGTGGGTATTTGTTTCACAAACCCACACATGGGTTTGCCTCGTTTCCCACAGAAATCCTCATGAAAACACACACAAAAACACATGTGGGTTTTCTGTCACATTCCCTGTGATGGATTGCAGCCCCGGATGCGCCGCGTCTGGTTCGGTACCGCCTTTCTGGACGGGAGTAATATGTAATCAAATTCTTCAGCGCGTGTCATACTAATGTTATTAGCTAGGAACTGAGCCTTCGATTGGGCTTTGGCGTTGTTCTAGTCTCTGTACTTGTCGACATTGCGATTTTAGACCGCTGTCAAACGTTGGTAAGAGATTGCAGCTACGCTAGGGAGCGTAGCGGTGAAATGGCAGATCAGAAATGGCACTTGCAGTGCATCATACGCCTTTGCACGCGTACACAGGTTTCCAGTTGAAGCTGCAATGCGTCATAAGCCTCTACTGCAATGCATTGGACTGCTGTCTGCAAGTTCCCTCGCTACAGTCGTTCCCTGTAATCTACAAAGTACACTTGTAACTGACACAAATTATAGACATGATTAGCGGTGACTGCAAGGGCGGTACTAAACCAGACGTAGTGCCTAGATAGTGGTGATGGCGGAGCATTCGGAGCTGCAATCAACACTGCGTCTGGTGTATGAAGCGGGGGATTGAGGGGCTCGCTCAGTGGAGGAATTGAAATTTTCTGTGCAGTAACTTTTGCAAATCTGTGTAGTTACGGTCTGGCAAATGGTTTTTCGTACTCATGATGACACGCTCGTGAACATCTTCATGCGCCACTGAACTGTGCCGGTATTTGTCTTGGCATGTGTCTGGTGACGTTTATGTGACCTTTTATCACATAACTCACCATATACGGTATGCATCCTTGCAACCTAGAGAGGCTATCATCCAAAGGTTGAGCACTTCAGTGCTTCTATCCAGAAGTTATGATTGTGATGCTAGCGTAGCAGCTAGCTGGGTCATGCATGCAGATAGCTGCTATACAGAGTAACATATTATATACCATAGAGTAGGAAACAGTTGAATGACCAAGATTAGACGCAAGACTTTATACATAATGTATACGGTTTAGTGTAGTTTACCGGTTACGGTACGGTTTAGAGGTCATGCTTAATTTTAGGCGTATACCACTCTTGTCTATAGCTAGTCAATCATGCATGAATCCTGTCTAGTCAACCATGATTGCGGAAGCTTTCATGTCTATTACGCGGACCACGCATAACCAATGTAGATGGATTGCAAATACATATAAGCAACACACTCGCAGCAGTTGCAGTATTTGTTCTGCGTGACTGTGTGATAATAAACAGTGTATACTGTCTCGTAATTCTGCAATCCGGAATGGCTCTTTGGAACATATGCGTCGCCTGTCTGGCAAGCACATTACTGGGTAAGACATTGTGTATATATACAATGCACCCTCAATCTCTTGCTAGCCCTAGACTTGTCAAGCATTGTGCATGCAATAATACAGTCTAGTAGCTTTGTACATGCGATCGAGCATGTGTATAGCTGTAATACGGTTACGTCATTGCAGTTACATCAGCTGTGGCTATGAGCCAATCTGATGAGACTAGCTGCACCAGCACTGCAATCAGCAAACTGCAAGCTTCTTTGGACGACCAAACTCGTTTACTGCGATGCCTTCTTGCAGGAGACAACGACAGTCCTGTTTGTGCAAGCGCAGTGACATGTAAGATTTCATCAATGTTTATGCGCATTCACTAAACAGAGGTGTGCATAGTCTGTTGCATGTATTAGCTAGAGTAACTTTACACGAAACAATGGCAGTTGTTTATAATCTGGTTTGTTGTAAACAGATGGAACTAAATCTTATCCAGCTAGAAGTTGTGCTGATCTGATGAGGCGAAGAAAGAAAATTCCGAGTGGTTATTACTGGGTGAAGCCAATTCCAACAGGAAGTGACGTATTTTATGTTTACTGTGACATGACCAATTACGGTAAAATTTGAGGTATAAGTCTATAAAGTTAATTATAAATAAACATTATTTTACAATAGGTGGTGGTTGGACTCTTGTCGTTGGTATTAATTCTCAAAGTCATCTACATCTTCAAGGCGGTTCTGTGGGTACAAGATGCAGAGGAGGAGATGTTTGTGTGGTTCATCGTACAAATGGAGTGATACCTGCCAGGAAATTAGATGACAGGATTATAAGAGCTCTCGCTGATGATGAAGGTTTGTTTTGTTTATTAATTAAGATATAAAATAATAGTATTTATCAGTTGTGCTTATTGTTTAGGAACGTTTAGAGTTGACGTTGGTCCTAACAAATACGCAACGTTTTTTCAAGTATAAAATAGTTTATATTGCAACATTGCAATTGTTAATCCAATTTTTTACGTAATTAATTGTTCGTACGTTACAGCTTCCACATGGTTCAGCAGGTTTTCAATCTAATTGCGGAGGAACGAGGTAACTAAGTTAACAAGCTTACAAGCATGTAGTTGGTGCTTTGTAATACTAACACACCATTTGTTGTTGCAGCTGCGCACGAATAATTACATCTCACAGTTATCCTTACAAATGGGAGTCAAACTGCAAAGGAATAACAGTTGGATATAAAATAGCTAGCAGTAATCACAAAGGTAAGGCTTTGTAGTACTGTTAGAGATAATAACTGTCTGCTACTGTAATGTATACAGTTAAACTGCCAAGAAGTGACTGTTACTTTGTTTGCTGCTAGTATTTGACACTCATGACAATAGCGAGTGCGGGTCTCAATGGTCATCTTCTCGTCACTGTAAGCTTTTACAGTTTTAAATATTCTAGTCACTTATTTGCAAATTTATTCATTAGCCGACAAGCGCGTCTTATACGGCTACACTGGTGGTGATGGAGGACACACTGGTATCTACTCTAAACTGCAAGGCTTTATGTACGTCCGCTGAACAAACTAATTATAATTTAATGCCGTTCAAGAAAAAACTGGTTTTACCTGTTTGTTGTTGCTCTTTAGTCTATCTATACTATAATAGTTTCTTGTTTTATCTGTGCTGTACGTGTCTAGGATGTTTTGCAATCTAGGAGTGTCTAGACAACACTCGCTTGTCTTGTGATCTGATTGCTAGTCTACGTGTTTTCACATTATTTTAAGAGATTAAATTCCTACAGAATTTTGTCCTCTCAAATTACTGTGCTTTTATAAATAGTGTAAACGAGGTAATCTGACAATAAGTTTTGCAATATATATTGAAATATGACAATGATGGATGACTTAAAATTTATATATACATATATGCAACCATCGTATGTCTCCAAGGCAGCCATAAAACCAGGTGCCGCAGCAGAAGCTGGTGAAATAGAAAAAGACGAAAAGCATGACAGGGTGGTTACTCAAGCAGGTGGTCATTTCTACCCGCTCATCGTAGAAACTTTAGGACACTGGTCTCCCTCAAGTCTAGAGACGCTGAAGACCATAGCCTCAAAAGCTTCATCAATGAACGGCATACCTTTCTCTCAGACATACTCAAATTTGATGGAACAGTTGTCCGTGAGACTGTGGCAGTATAATGCCAAGCTATTATACAGTAGACTGAACCTAGACTTTGATGACTTGTGGAATTTTCCTGTTACTGTAATGTAGTTATGTCTAGGGACTGGGTGGGTAGGGTAGTTTGGGGTAGTTTGCATAGAATAAGAGTATATTTAAATAGATATAAAAGAAAATATATATACATATATATCAAGAACTCGGTAATGTATATTGTAGAGATGCTGCATGCGTCTAGTCTTGAAGCTAAAGTCCCACACCAGTGAGGTTTCCAGTCTTTCGTTTTCTTTATTCTGAATAGCTCCTACAATTAGAGCGTCGTGATCAACGAATGTCAATGGTCTCTTTTTCAACTGCATCAAACAATTGTTGATATCGTACTATACATTATTGCATATGATGGTATACGCTGTACACAGACACAACGGCTTTATAATGTTTACAGATATGGAAGTTTCTCCCAGCATCTTGGCCTGGCCGTGGGTGGAATTTGCTTGCTGTGGTTGAGAACAAGGAACAATGGGTATACTCATAACTGTTGCTGTGATTAGCTCTCGAAATACGTTTCCTGCTAGAACCAAATTTATTTCCAAGTAACATGCAGTGCCTTTGTGCTTGAGAGAAAATACTTTGAGTATGGAAATTTACCTCAGTGGCGTATCTACGGGGGGGGGGGGGGAAGTTATTGGAAGTTCGGTACCCCCAAAAGTTATGGGAGTGTTTGCTCATCTATTTTTATTTTTTTATAGTCTAATAGAGTGATTTTATGTACATAATTATACAGTACCGAAATGATACGTTGGTAGTCTGTAAATCTATACGTATGTACATATATACAGCTAATTTTGAACAAATTAATATTAATAATAAACCCCTCCCAAAACTTTTGCTTTGGCTACGCCGCTTCTTACCTATGTTTGCTGAGTATATTCAATTCATTATTTTACCAATCAATTTGCACATGAAAAATACATGCATCTTGCCACAGATGTGAATGCCACTGCCATCTACTTGTGGCCACTCTCATTATTCTTAGTGTCCCAACGTTGACTCTGCTGGCACTTGACAAAGAATATACACCATGCAGTACTGCATCATCTTCCACACAAACTGTTTGTTCTGTCGAGTGTCTCTAGATATGCGTTGAGAAAATGACTTTCATCGAGTTCACCACAATTCTAGTACAGACTGTGTTGTGTGTCGCGGTGCTCTGTACATGTTGGTCTGTCAACTTGCATCCGCGTCTCTATTTTTCTCGACTTGTAGATGTTTTCCGCCGGATCTCGATCAAGCACACCATCTATAAGTGTTTGACATCTTGACTGTTGTTACAACAGTCAGTCTGTCTGTATACTGCATGCAATATTGTGTGCGAGAAAGATAACTAAGATTCACCACAATTCAAAACGCCTACCGTGTTGTATAACCGTCATATGTTGGTGTATCAAATTTACACGTATTTGCCCCGTCTAGTGTTTGCAGTTCTCCAACAATTCAGACGCAAAACCAAAGCTTCTAGGTTGTAGATAAACCGCACAATGATTCTCGAGCAGGCAGTCTTCACGTGATGGCCATTGTTCACTGTCTTTCTTCTGACGCAATTCATGGTGAGCAAGACTCACTAAAGTCCGTTCCAGCTAACTTCAACTCTAGGAGAGCCGCAGCAATGTGTTACTAACATCATTTTGACGGTGCCGTCCTTGTCAGCTAGCAAGTGTGGTAATTTCCTGTACTGCATCAACAGTCCGTGTATGATTGATTATAGGTAATACATAATACATTGAAACATTTCGTTATCTGGGGAGGTAACTGTAAACGTAGCTGGTAATGTTATTGAAGTCAGTCTAAACGGGTCAAAAGCTTTGGGAAACATTCAGAGCAAAACAACCCAATTCTACACCATCACTGTGTCATGAAGTCAATGCTGTTGGTGGTTTCTACTTCCATGTATTCTCTAGAAATGCAGTCATGCTATTAATTAATATTGGCACGGTTAAATTCGGTGGAGATCTGATACGCCGTAACGGAAATATTCGCGGGCGAGCGGAGACGTGTTCGAGGCGGGTTCGGTCGGTTGGAAATCGCGTCGTCGCGGGAGAAGTACGGAAAATGACAACAGGACCTTTATGGATTCGGCGTGCGCGAGCCAAATTCGGTGGTCAGACTCGCCGTCTAGGAGATCCTTTCCTACATACATACGAACACACACACACACACACACACACACACACACACACACACACACACACACACACACAAACAAACAAACAAAAACACACACACACACACACACGCACGCACACACACACACACACACACACACAGACACACACACAGACACACACACACACACACACACACACACACACACACACACACACACACACACACACATACACACACAAACAGCTCTTCTTTTTAAATACTAGATAGAATTGTACACCTTAATTAATATTTTGCACAAATTTTATTTTAGTGGTCTGACACTATAGCTACCATGTACAAAGCCAAAGCAAATGCAATTATTACTATCTGCTTCAACGGCTATACCTGTACATATGCATTGTATACTGTACACATCTAACTAAAATTGCAAATCACGGCATTCTAACTTTAGCTAATTATTATTAGCTAATTAGCTAAGCTAATTGACTAATTAAATTAATCTTATTGTATGTATAGTCGCCATTGGCATAGTTTAAGTTAAAAACTCGTTGAGATACAGATGCTGTGTGTCATCAGGCGGCTGAGGTGTCACTTCCGTAGGTTTTTCCATTAGTGCCAACAAAGCTGGTAAACCAAACATTACAATAGTTTACAAACGTATTGATTGACACGCATGCTCATAACACGAAAGATTATTTCTACACCCTCCACTCTATAGGCTCGATCTAGCCTGCGCGCGTTAGGAACCTCTAAAATTCAATTAATGTATTCAAAATACAATGTTAGATGTTTATACAAAATAATTTCAATAATTTCAATTTCTATTTAAAACACTATGCGATAACTTAATTAACTGTGTGTGACAGTAATCGATTAATACCTGAATGTTGAAGTTTGATGGACGAGACAAGTTCACGTCTCGCATGTCTGCCATCAATGCTAGTGCAATACACGCCACACAAACTCAATGCAAACCTGCACACATCAGAACTCATAGATATTTATGACTCATTGCTTTTTTAATTGCCACATCATCAAGCTAGGAATATGATCTGTTACAGTGTAGCTCCTGCTTACCCAAACATGTACACGAGTACTTGAATAAAACTAAACTGGTTGAGCTCTTGATACACACATATTCCTAGAATATCAACATGTCGAGTGATCAACACTCATGTCTTGTAACACACGTGACACACCTCCAACAGAAGATGCAATCGTAAAGACAACACAGTTGACGAACATTATCTCTGGCGATTGAAACAGATGAACAATTTTGTTAAACAATCTATAGAAAAGATAATGTTTAGTAGTAAAAACAGAGAGGGTCACAAACCATGCAGGCATGCAGCCTTGGTTTTGCTGCTTTTAGTTAGAGCAAACGATGAGAAGGTGCCAGACAACTATTTCAGTAAGATACAAGCAGGTTAGGTTGTAATGAGTTTACTTCATTTGGCATGTCAGAATTACGATGAGGACAAAAACGGCGAGGTAGGAGATTCCATTTGCCAGTTGATTGAACCCGACTAGAGTCAAGACGAGCAGAGACGAAACGATTTTGATAAATACTACAGCCAGTGAACCTGTGTCATATGATACGAATATTTAATGGCATATACAAACAAAGACAATGACACAAACAGCAATGAGATGAAGTTTCTGCTGGACAGACAAATAGGCAGACAGATTTGCTATTTTGATTTAACTAAACTGTAAAGTACAATATCACACACCAAAACAGTATAAGCAATTGTAATAATGGACAAACAGACAGACAGAAAGACAGACAGACAGACAGACAGACAGACAGACAGACAGACAGACAGACAGATGTATTGGACAGACAGACAGACAGACAAACTGACAGACAGACAGACAGACAGACAGACAGACAGACAGACAGACAGACAGTTGTAGGTAGAACCAAGCTCTATTGGCTTGGGTAGTATTTAGTTGCTTTGCTTAGATGGTGTATAATAGTTCAATGTTTGAATATATATTGACAGACAGACAGACAGACAGACAGGCAGGCAGGCAGACAGACGA
>NC_085092.1:7683965-7706465 GCF_963422355.1 Corticium candelabrum | reverse complement strand
GTGTGTGTGTGTGTGTGTGTGTGTGTGTGTGTGTGTGTGTGTGTGTGTGTGTGTGTGTGTGTGTGTGTGTGTGTGTGTGTGTGTGTGTGTGTGTGTGTGTGTGTGTGTGTGTGTGTGTGTGTGTGTGTGTGTGTGTGTGTGTGTGTGTGTGTGTGTGTGTGTGTGTGTGTGTGTGTGTGTGTGTGTGTGTGTGTGTGTGTGTGTGTGTGTGTGTGTGTGTGTGTGTGTGTGTGTGTGTGTGTGTGTGTGTGTGTGTGTGTGTGTGTGTGTGTGTGTGTGTGTGTGTGTGTGTGTGTGTGTGTGTGTGTGTGTGTGTGTGTGTGTGTGTGTGTGTGTGTGTGTGTGTGTGTGTGTGTGTGTGTGTGTGTGTGTGTGTGTGTGTGTGTGTGTGTGTGTGTGTGTGTGTGTGTGTGTGTGTGTGTGTGTGTGTGTGTGTGTGTGTGTGTGTGTGTGTGTGTGTGTGTGTGTGTGTGTGTGTGTGTGTGTGTGTGTGTGTGTGTGTGTGTGTGTGTGTGTGTGTGTGTGTGTGTGTGTGTGTGTGTGTGTGTGTGTGTGTGTGTGTGTGTGTGTGTGTGTGTGTGTGTGTGTGTGTGTGTGTGTGTGTGTGTGTGTGTGTGTGTGTGTGTGTGTGTGTGTGTGTGTGTGTGTGTGTGTGTGTGTGTGTGTGTGTGTGTGTGTGTGTGTGTGTGTGTGTGTGCGTGCACACATGTGGCAACCACAGTATATGCTGTACTCTGTAACGTTTGCCGTCAATGCTGGAGACAGATGGTATTCCAACTGTCACTAACACACTATCCAGTTTTACACTTTATACCTTGTATATCAAAACCAGTGGCATGACTGTTGGTCTGTAACACAAGGGTATGTGTGTTTGTTAGAATGTTTGGTACCGGGTTGGACACGGGAGTAACAAAGGCTACTGCACGAGGCGAGTATCTCGTCGCACAAGGCGTGACATCAGAGATATTTCGAACCATCCTGGTAATATCGTTTGCAATACAACTTTTTGTCGATTGTAAATACTAATAATGTATGTATGATCAGGCGTATTACAAGAACGGTGTAATGCAGTGTCCTGCAATAGTCAATATTGCTGATTTGAAGGAAGCATGTCAGTACTTTCTCGTCCCTTTCTCGACGGACACCGTCAAGTGTTATAATCTCAGTAAGCAAAGATTGCTCATTTGTGTTGGTATTGTGTAGTGGGATGGAGTGAATTGGGATATTTGTTGGGTAGAGGGATTATGGTGGTGTTTGTGTAGGGTCGTTGATGCATGAACTGTCTGACGATGGTGCAAGACATCGTTTTGAAGTGTTTCTTGAATCGAGTTTAATTTCAACTCTTGCAAAGGCTGCACAGGTGACACTATTTTGTGTGACACACAAGAACATACAAACAAACAAACACCACTTGTAAACACAAACAGAACACACACACACACACACACACACACACACACACACACGACAAAACGCACACAGACAAACAGAAAGTCATAAACAAAACACACACAAACAAAACACACAAACACAACAAAAATTAATGCACATTCACACAAACACAAAACACAACACAACACAAACATACACAAACAAAAACACACACACAAACACAAGAAGTACACACACAAACACAAACAAACAAACACAAACAAACAAAAACATGCACACAAACATACATAAGCACACACACACAAACAGAACACAAACACAAACAAACAAACAAAAAACACAAATGCAAACAAACAAAAACACACAAACACACAAAGACGTGCACACAAACACACGAAGGCACACTCTAACACAAACAAACAAACAAACACGTACAAACACGTACAAACAAGAACATGCACAAACACAAACAAACAAAAGCATGCACACAAACACACAAACAAACACACACACACACACACACACAAAGCACACACAAACAAACAAACAAAAACACGCACACAAACACACACACACACACACACACACACACACACACACACACACACACATTATGCATTTTTCCTATTTTAGACTGGTGACAGAGAGTGTCATGTTGTAATCCTGAAAGACGAAGACTGTGTGAATTGGGATCCAGACTATCCACCTAACACAGGAGAAGAGTATCTACAAAGTAAACAATCTTTTGAATTTATCTCTAACCTCATTTCTTGCTTGATTCTCATTAGTCATCTTCGTACTTTGTGGTCTTTGTGTTACTGTTGATTTTGTCATGTATGGCATTCATTTTGTAGTGATTTGTGGATTTTATTATGTGTAGTCGTTCGCAATACAAACATGGTCCGCTTCCTCAAATATTTGGAAAATCGAGATGTCGCTAAGCATGTGTTGAAAGAGAGAGGACTGAAGAAGATACGTCTTGGGATAGAAGGTATGTACAATGATGACGACATTTCGTGTACAATTACGTACAGACAAACAGAGACACTTGATGTTATTGTTGGTGTAGGTAGTAGGGACGTACTACACTGTAGTTTGTGTTTCTATTTTTGTTTGTTTATTTATCTATTTATTAGTTTATTTATTTGTTTGTTTGTTATTTTTGTTTTGTTTTTTGCTTGTTTTATTTATTTATTTGTTTTCTTGTTGTTTGTTTATTTGTTGTTTATTTATTTATTTGTTTTCTTGTTTGTTTGTTTATTTATTTGTTTGTTTATTTGTTTGTTTGTTATTTTTGTTTTATTTGCTTGTTTTTTATTTTTTATTTTTATTTGTTTGTTTATTTATTTATTTGTTTGCTTGTTTGTTTATTTGTTTGTTTGTTTGCTTATTTGTTTTGTTTATTTATTTGTTTATTTGTTTGTTTGTTTACTTGTTTATTTATTTGTTTATTTGTTTGCTTTTTTAGTAATACAATATATTATATTTTTGATGGCATGCCTAATACATGCCTACGCATGAACATTTAACTTGTTTATTTATTTCTATATTTATTTATTTATTTGGTTGTTTGTCTGTTTATTTGTTTGTTTGTTTGTTTGTTTGCTTGTTTGTTATGTACCTATATTCACTAGGTTACCCGACTCACATGGAAAAGCTAAAGCATCGTCAAAACAGCGATCGTCCCGAAGTCATCTACAACTACATCCAGCGTCCCTTCATTCGCATGTCGTGGGAAAAGGAAGAGGCAAAGAGTCGCCACGTCGACTTCCAGTGTGTCAAAGCAAAGGCAGACGTACCACCCGACGCTGAAGCAGGAGCATTACTTTCAGACCCAACGTGGGACTAGATAGCATATAGATATCTAAGAGTTGATATATATACAGAGTTGAGTTTATGTTGAATTTTGGGAATTTTGTTTACTACAGGCTGGACGCTAACTAAAACTTGATTGAATGCTCACTGATAGATGTCGTCTCACTGCTGTAATCATTTTAGATTAATTTTTGAGTAACAACATGGCGTGTTCTCGTTTGCTCGCTTCGCGTGGTGTCGGGTTACATCCGGGAGGCAAAGTCCCCGGAAGTATATGTTTACAGTGACGAAGTTATGGGCGGTGTTTGCACTCATCAGACTGTCTTCTCGGATGAAGAACTAGAAGAGTATTCGGTGCAGTATACATACTTGTGGTTTATTGGCTAGTAATTTGAGTGGGTCTGTTATTTTTAGAATCTGACTTACTTTAGTAAGGCGGAAGTTCTCTAGTAAGTGAACGGTTGTTTGTCTGGATGGACTATAGAATGTAGTGTAACTTATAACTACAATGTTTCTAATTTTATGCAAACAAAAATGTGTGTTTGTGTATTTCAACCGTTTGTTCAATATTTGTGTATTTTTTCTGATGCTGTTACACAACAAACAGATAGACAAACATAAACACAGATTTACTGTAAAAGTGCTGTATTAACTCTAAAGTATGACTAACAGACAAAAAACGGACGGAGACAGATAGACAGACAGACAGACAAACGGACAGCAGACAGACGGACTGACAGTTTGATGTTGTTTGTCTGTTAGTTGATTTCACTACTTTCTCTGTCGTTCTCTAGTGCTTTCAAGCGGTTTTCGATGTTGGATCCTGTTCGTGTCGCACAAAATAGAAATGCCAAGTTGACAATGAGGACAATACTCAATAACTTGAATGAGCTTAGTGTTAGTCATCATCATACTTCCCCTTCGTGCTTGCTTGTGGATCGACCTGCTCATTTGTCTGCACCTCTGCAGGTTAATCCGTTTAAGGAGCGTATTTGTAAGGTATTTTCAAGCTCTGGAAATGGAGACCTGACTTTTGAGGATTTCCTTGACATGATGTCAGTATTCAGTGAGGAGGTCAGTTTAGTGTATTGAGAAATAGATACCCATGGCCGTCCAATACAATCATCTGTATTGTATTGAGAGATGCATCTTAACCATACAATAGTCTGTATTGTATTGAGAGATGTAGCTTTTCAATACGGTAGTCTGTATTGTATTGAGAGGTGCATCTTTCTAGTACAGTAGTCTGTATTGTATTGAGAGATGTATCTTAACAATACAATAGTCTGTACTGTATTGAGAGATGCATCTTAATTAACCATACAATAGTCTGTATTGTATTGAGAAATGCATCTTTCCAATACAATAGTCTGTATTGTATTGAGAGATGCATCTTTCCAATACAATAATCTGTATTGTATTGAGAGATGCATCTTTCCAATACAATAGTCTGTATTGTATTGAGAGATGCATCTTTCCAATACAATATTCTGTATTGTATTGAGAGATGCATCTTTCCAATACAATAGTCTGTATTGTATTGAGAGATGCATCTTTCCAATACAATAGTCTGTATTGTATTGAGAGATGCATCACTCCAATACAATAGTCTGTCTTGTATTGACAGATGCATCTTTCCAATACAATAATCTGCTATTGATCGTCATCTAGGCACCGAAATCATTAAAAATTCAGTGGGCATTTCGAGTGTACGACTTCGATGATGACAGAAGGCTTAACCGGAAAGACCTACAGATATTATTGAGCCAACTCTGTGGACAGGATGCTGAACTTCTAGATGACGATAAACGGTTAAGCACAAGAGATCAGAGGGAGATTGTTGATCAGGTAAACAGTTATGACTGGATACAAATGAATGGACGAGCCGACAGATGAGAGACACTTATGTGGATAGAAGGACAAACATGCAACGATGAATATGCACTGATAGATAGGGAGGCAGGCAAGCAGACAAACAGTGATAAACTATTGGCATTATAGAGAGCAACTGGACATACAAACAACAGATGCATAGACAGACAGGTGGCATTCGTGTGGACAACTTACACGTTCAACACAAAATGCAATAATTTGTTTCACTGTATGTGGTAGATATTGCAAGAAGGTGATCTGGATCAGGACGACTCACTGAGTTTCCCTGAGTTTGAAATTCTCATCTCCAAATGTCCTGAATTTCTCAACACATTCAGAATTAAGCTCTGAGTGGAGTGTAACCCACTCGGTTCTTCGCAAACAAATGTGAACAGGGCATTCAGACACATTTCTGTAGAACTTTGTGTTCACACACATTTCTTCCTCTATTTGTCTATTCTGGTACAAATTTTTTTAGTCTTTATTGATGTTTGAGTATCTACAACTAAAATACATCAACTGGATTTGTGTGTACAATGGCATTGTTTTGTATGCCAAAGCTTGAGAGTAGAGTTTGAGCTGCTGTTTTGGTGATGCACCTAAAATGACACATGCGTGCATGCACACACACACACACACACACACACACACACACACACACACACACACAAACACACACACACACACACACACACACACACACACACACACACACACAACACAACACATTGTCTATTTTTCACTGACCCCAATAGCATCTTGTTTGGCATAAGTTAAAATATTTCTTGTGTAGCGACTCTTAATCCTCCAAATAAAACCCCCAATCCCACATGTAAAATACCCTTAGTTTTGCTCATAAGCAGCATTAGTCAACACTTCACCTTTCCACAGCTGTACACAGCGATGTACGTTATCACAAATGAATTATGTTTATTGTGACAAATACACGAGACACAAACCTTCCTCTGTGTCTCTTACAACAGCAAGCAACAATCAGTTCTTTCCCTTCTTTTTCTTCTCGTTCTTTTTTGATTGTGCAGGTTTTGGTGATGCTTTTCCTTTGGTGGGCATGCTCACAGTACCACCAGAAGGTGTCTTCCCGATCAAAGGAACTGACAAAGTCGACTCTAAAGCTGGTGCAAACACTGGAGACTTCAATGCCAGTGTTTCCATGTGTACGTTCATTCTTGACCCGTGGTCTTCAATTTCTCCATACAGTATGCGAGATGTTGCATTCAATTGGTCTTGTACTGCTTGAGTAGCCAGCTGTGTGACATCCGGTATGTCAGACACGCCTACATCCACTTCATTGAGTAATTTATGTCTCAATATTTCGATTCCCTGCAACTCTTGCTCTCGTTTTACCTCCATAGTTTTAAGCCTCTGTTCGCGTTTCTTATCAATCGATTGCAGTTCTTGTTCCTTCAACCATGCAGACTCTTCCTTGCCATCGCGCATGCTCATGAAGTCTGTTGGACAGTCGACCGTAAGATGCCTCGTCATCTGGTCTGTGTCACGTGCACAAGTGAAAACAAATTGAAACAATCGAAAGTGAGTGAGATATGATGAGAAGATATATACAGTGATTAGCTTGATAGTCCGAGAACTAAACGATGACATTTGATGGTAAAGTTTGTCTTTAGTGTGACTAGTAGCTGCCACTAAGCTGGGAAGACCTGAAAATGTAAACCAACCAACTTGTGTCCAAAACACTAATAAACCACAACATTGTATGATGTCATATCTATAGTTAATTAAACTTAGTACTGATTATCCGGGACTTAAGTCAATCTAACGCGCGTTTAATTCCTTTATTTCACATGTGTTGTCTCACCTGCGGTCTCTTTCAGTAGATCTTGCATCAACGTATTGAAAGCAATGCATTCCTTCCATGTGAAGCCGCTCGAAACTGCGAAGTCCACGTTTTCGTGAATGAAGTCAACTAGACAGGCTGAACGTAGATCGTCATCTTCATCGATATTAGACAAGTTCAAATACTCGGCCAAAACGCTCCGCTTTTCTTTAGGAGTCTTCAGAGAAGCGTAACGCCGCAATTGCTTTTCAGATAGCACTCTCGTTTCCATACCAACGCGCACGCGTGGTATATTACACTATCCCGTATGCTATATTGAATGATGGACTCAAGTACAGGTAGACACGTTTCTTAGATATTTTACTGCAGACTGAAAGTTTTTGTGTTATATTTTATGCGAAGGCATGCTTCTACGCTTGCTGTTTGTCGCGTTTCTCTGGGGGATCAGCAATCCGTTGATCAAAGTGGGAAGTGTTGGGGTGGAGAGCATCAAGAGGTCTGATGCCATGAGACAGGTTTTAGCTCAGATAGCTTTCCTTGTGACCAGTCTTCGGGTGAGTACGGTTTCAAGATAAAATCATATTTTTAATTTTTATATTTCTCAGTTTTTAATTTTTTATTATTTTATATCATGTTTATTATTTATTATTTTTCATTATTTTTATATATTTTTTTTATTATTTTTTTGTGATATTTTTATTATTTCTATTTTATTATTTATTTTTACTTTTTTATTTTTAATGTTTTAAATTATTTTAATCAAGCAGGCGGACATTTTGCTGACAGACGGATGGACACACACACACACACACACACACACACACACACACACACACACACACACACACACACACACACACACACACACACACACACACACACACACACACACACACACACACACATCTACAGAATGAAAGTTGTAATTCATAGTTACCTACGTCCATCTCTGATCTATTTCAGTTTATAGTGCCATTCCTTCTTAATCAGATCGGATCAGTGCTATTTGTCATTATTCTCGGAGATGCAGGTTTAACAATAATTTCCTTTATATGGACTTCTGTGTGCAACAGTTTGTCTCTGTCTTCAAGATCTGTCAGTAGCCGTGCCGTTCGTGAATGCATTATCACTTGTCATAACAGCCATCACAGGTCTGATGCTTGGCGAGAAGCTAAACAGAGGTATTGCTGTAGTGTAGTCCAACACGTGTGTTTGGTGTTTGAATGCTGTTGCATAGTGTCGGTATTGGGAATGAGTCTGGTTGTCTCTGGTGTGAGCGTGTGTACGTATGCAAGCAGGACAGCATAGACTGAGGTACCTTTTGTGAGCTAGTCAGTTATATGTATAAAGTTGTATTGTAGGTAGTGAAAGTCTTAAGATCTTATTGGTTAATTAAAGAAGCAACTAATTCCTAGTCTTGGTGAGAAAAGGGTTGGAGCCAGTCTTGCACTATAACAAGGTTACTTGGGTGGTAAAGATTAAACTAGACTCTTTTGGTCACACACATTTCTATTAGCTTTTACTGCACACCCGGAAGCAAATTGAGTGGCCAGGCCTAACGTGCACTAAGAGACGCGGTCATAACATCTAAGAAATGCGGTCATAACATCTAAGAAACGCAAGTGGCCAGCTGAAATACAAGGCTTGTTAGCGTACGTTAGGCTGGACCACTTCTATTTGCTTGCTATGACGTTCAACGTTGAAGCAATATCTCTGCATTTCAATCGTGGATGCACATTACAATGTCATGTAAGCTTGCCTACTTGTGTTGCTATACAGAATGTAAACCCCATGGTAACACGTGGTACCTTGTCACCATACTCAATGTAATGTGTGCACATACGATACGTGTATGCACCACTTTTTCACTTTGACAAACACAAAACGCAAATTTGTACGTTTTCTGATCACTTACAAACCGCGTAGGCTACATGCAACCTCGTTAAATGCATTGAATGTATCAGAGAAGCACTCAATTGTTCTAACTTCCATCAGGAATGTCAGTTCATCTCGCATGGAAAGTAGTGGTGGTTGAATTTGTGGCTGCATGGTATGTCATTCCACCCCATATTAATAGTATCGTCTGTACAATCTTCATTGCTTCCTTTATTGTTTGGTTCATTTACTACCCATTTTGTGTAAGTACTTGTGGAGCCATCAGACCAACGAAAAGTACCCTCCTTGCTGGCATCAGTAAATCCAATGGGGTACGGTTTTCGTCCAGCCATGAAACTGTTAAGAAACTTTTGGTCTTCTTCACAATTAACAGAGACTAAGTCAGCACCCACTGATCTGCACTTTGCTCTGCTTTCATCCCAACTGAGAGCTGAAGCGTGATAGAATTGACGAAAGCAGGAACCACCAAACGGTACCCAACCATGAGGACAAGTTGGTGCTAAACGAGATGAAAGTTATAGTAGACAAGTAAAGGCTGTAGAAAAGTGGAGACATAAAACTTACTGTCTTCACACACGAAACAATTAGAGAACGGTGTAATACAGTTTATGTCATTCCAATCAGGGATGCCACGTGAAAAGTGAGCACAGTCTTCATTAGATCGTTTGTCGTTTGGCTCGTCTTTGCTCCATTTTGTGTAGCTGGATGTTGAGTCATCTACCCACTTAAAGTATGTCTCATTGACGCTATCATGGAAACCCAGATATCTGACATATGTTGTTTTGCAGTGAGATTGAAACATGTTGTACACGTATGTGTTCTCCTCTTCAGAACTTATGGTAGGCAGATGGCCACCGTTGTCATTGCAAACATTCTGTGCCTCTTGCCAGCTTGATTTCTTCGTCATTGTTACATAGCGATAACAACTTCCCTGATAATGCTTCCATTCTGGTCGACAACGAGTCCTGCATGCAAGTGGCACAGTTACCAACACGACAAAAAATATTGCTTGTCACGTTTCTCTTACATTCGAGCAGTTCTTCTTGCAGAAACAGTTTGCTCTTGCTCTTCATCTTTGGTGGCCATTTTGGAGTCTGACCTACTGACATCAGCGCTGTTTGCAGCTAACGAAACAAATCAAAGTTGCTAATATGGTAGCTGTAGTTGTGCTCATGTTGGTAGCTAAAGCAGGTCGATTAATTTAGAATTGACAATGACTACATGTAACTTACCTATGAGTGTGGCTGCCAGCCAGGCAACACAGACATATGAAGCAAGTGCCATGAGTCAGAACTTGCTACCAGATGCTCATGTCTAGAAGCTAGTGAACATGGTCTTTTTTATATTATGAGGAGAGACAATGAGATATGTGTTCAGAGCAGGTGTAGATAATTGGAGACAGGTGAACTTCCTTTGAAGTTGCCTTGTTGCCCCTTCGCAGAAACTTGGCTAACTAAATACGTATTTGGTTTCTTAGCTAAGGCCTATTCACACTTAATTTAGACTTATCTAATGTGTTCTACACTTTACACCTTGAAGTCTGTTCTATACCATACGTGTTGTTTTACATCCTATCCATATGTGGCTAACCTACAATATGTCACTTCTATGTACCCTAGCCACAGCTATCCCTATTTGCAAGTGCAAGACAGATGTACATGTGTAAATTAAGTGATAAGCCCTGTCCACACTACGTGCAGTGTCGGAATTATGGTTAGGTTCTATGTCAGTTTGGCCTGCCCAGGGGGAGGAGAAGGAAATAGAATTATGGTAATTATCAATTACGTAGGCTAAACACATACTTAGACAATAGACCTTTTCTTTGGGCATGGCACTAAAGAAATCATCACGGCACACTTGGGTGCTACTTTGATGTCTTGGCGTTTGTTAACGCCTGAGTCTAGAGCGAAAACAACTAGTTTTCTTTCGAACTTTTACTAGCACATATAGCGATGCATCGAATCAAGTAAGGCCTCATTAGGACCCGGCTCTTGTTCATTTTGCAGACATGAACAACCTCTTTGTGATCTGTGTCGTGACTCTGCCGTGCCATTTTGAGTGATGATGTAACATTTACACTCGACAGACGTGAACTGTGGGTACAAACTTGCGTAGGTAGAAGGATATTGACTAGACGTGTTCTGTATGGACTAGATGTCTATAACGTATGTACAGAACACGTCTAGTCGATATCCTACTACGTATGCAAGTTTGTACCCACAGTTCACGTCTGTCGAGTGCATGTGTGGTATGCATTTACCGAATGGTTTGGTTTGCACCTCCTGAATACTTCCTAAAATGTGCGTCGTTTAGGGAATGCATGATTTCATCTTGAGTTCTGACTGTGCCTATTACGTACCTTGTGCCGGAACCTCGTAGGAATGAAGTGTTTGGCTAGCGCGGTCTGATGCTACTGATTCAAGATGCAGCTGTAGCACTTCAAAAAATCTCAATCACTGATCAACTCTTTGGTACAGCGTTTGTACATTCCAAACTTAGATCTACTGCGGTAGTTGGCTCACGCCAGAATAATTTATATGGGGTGTCAAAATCGCTATTGATATAATTTGCCGACAGGACTTACATATCCATGAGTCATCACGGACCTCATGTACAAACCGACGTCTAGGTCTAACAGACCGATATCATGAAGTAGGAGACCTCATCGACCTCATAGACTAAGTGACCGACCTCGTTGACTTAGCGATCAACCTCATTGACTTAGCGACCGACCTCATGACGTTTAGGATCGACCTCATTGACTTAGCGACCGACCTCATGACATCTCGGACCGACCTCATTGACTTAGCAAGCGAAGTACCTCATTGAGTGTGCGACCGACCTCATGACGTCTAGTACCGACCTCAGCAAATAGAAGTACTACCGGCATAATTTTGACACTGATTACACGCCCTACAAACATATGATAGCGAGTGTGAAAGAGTTTTTTGAACGTGTGAAGACTACAGGAGTGCTGATTCTCTTTGGCATCGTACTCAAGCGAACTACAGAAGCTCTGCAAGCGTTACCTGCGTCTGTGAAGCGAGTTAGAAGTGAAATGAGATCACAAGGTTTTGTCAGCAGTCCAGCAAAGCTTGGTAGAAAATCAGGATCAGGCACAGCACAGCAAGAAACGGATAACTACTTAGAAGGCGTTATTTGTCATAGAATACACAGATTCTACACCAGCGGTGAACTGCCTACCATGGAGAAACTACTGTTGGCCTTGTAAGACGACGTTGAGTATCCATTTGGAAGGACAACGTTGTATGCCACCGTCAGGTGGATGGGGTTTCATTGTATGAGCAGCATAGAATGATTGCAGCCAGACACGATTACCTGAGGGAAATGCAAACTTTCCGTTCCGACAATAGAATAATAGTCTACCTGGATGAAACCTGGTTGAACACCCATCATATACCCATGAGCATTGCTGGCTAGACTATGATGGCAGAGGAGGTATCCGAGTGCCCTCAGGAAAGGGTGGTAGGATCATCATTCTCCACGCTGGCAGTGAGCACGGCTGGATTCCCAACGCAGCTCTCATTGGAGGCTAGAAAAAGAAAATTTTATGCTGCTGTGAATGGTGTCATTAGCCGACTTGGTGTAAGTTGTTCAAAAGATAATGTATAGATGACGATCATGGAAAGTCAACTATTTCCAGTTTTTGCATTTAGAAGTCATTTGTGGAATTTTGAACGAAGTATAGTAGAGACGTCTGTTAACACAGCGTATCGAAAAGGTATTCGTTGTGGGCTTGGTATGAGACAAAGAGACTTTATAGTGGAAAGAATTCCAGAATTTGTTGAGGCATCTCGTAAGATGAAAGTACTACAGGCTAAATTCCTTAAATGGGCCACAGAATCAAGAAATGAACTTGTGAGAGGACTGGCATTGCTAATAGTTAGACGTAGTTATCCTGGACACGGATTGGATATAGTAGATGGTAATATTTTTTCGTGTAGGTTAAGTGATTTTGTGTCTTAGTTATTTGTCTACATGTGCGTGTGTTTTATGTTTATGTTGCCCCTATAAGGGAACTACACCAGATGTGGTGTGATAAAAATAAATTATTATAAATTATTATTATTCTCCTAGGAGACGACGAGAATGACAGCAATGACTAATACAATTAGTCTCGTGGGTGTCATTTACTGGCGGTATTCTTTATCGGTAATGCATGGGAGGAGTCTCTTTCCGGAAGCATGCTGTATCTATTAATGGCCTTCTTGCCCGGAAGTTGTAAGTCTGATTATAATAGAATAAGTGTTGGGTGGAACAATAGAGTATTAAAGACAAATTTGTGGTGTTGGAATGAAACTCATGCTGGTGTTACATTGTTTGCAATGGGCTTTCTACCTTTGATTGGTATGGCAAGAAAAAGAAATCTTTACTTTATGTCATCATTGTTGAAGTCTTCAACTGAGGTCATTCGTTATGTGTCATCGGTTCTTGGATGCTTTATGAATTCATTATTTTTCAGCTCCGTCAGGGAAATACAATCGCCGTGTGGTGTTAGCTGCAGAGACTCTCCACAGATTATAAATCAATCAATTAGAGACTTGCTAGGAGCTCTATTTCTGAGGATGATAGAGATTGTGCAGTTACAGCTATGGAATGGATAAAAAGACCATCATATGTTAGTCGCATCTTTTCTCTTGGGTCTAGGTTTTTTTTATATTATTTGTATTTTTTACGCCAGGAGAGCATAGCAATAACAATAGTATGATGCGGCGGGAAAGGGTATGGCTCTGTGAGACTAACAGCTGACAGCTACAGGTGCCCTAAATTCTTCTCTAGCACAATTAACCTTAGTCTTTGTTGACTTGGAAAAGAGGATGTTATTTCTACCAAATGGTGCATTTGGAGATCTAATCACATGAGAAGTTGAAAGGACCGAGCCATTGTTTCTTTGTGCTGGGTGCAAATTCTGGCCACAAACAAGGTGCTAAAACTCAAAAAATGATACCACATCATGCATTTCCTTTTGTAGAAATGCTCCCAGAAGCATTGGAAGGTGCTTTCGCAGCCACAATCCTTGACAAAGTTGGCTCTGGAGACTTCAGTGCCATCTTTCCTGTGTATACTTTGGTTTTTGACATATAATCTTCAATTTCTTCATAAATTACACGAGAATTTGTATTCACACTGCTTGAGCAGCTGTCTAACATCCCGCATGTCAGATTCACTTTATCAAATGGTTTGTTTAGCAATGTTTTAATTTCTTGCAGCTCTTGGTCTTGTTTTACCTCTATAGTTTAAGCCTCTCTTGCATTTATTATCGATTGATTGCAGTTGTCTTTCAGCCATGCAGACTCTTTCTTGTTGTTGTGTGCACTTACTAGGGGTGCATTTCTTTTGCCTTTTCTGCTCTTCTGGAAGAGGCCAGAAGAGTCACGAGACCTCTTCTTGCTCTTCTGGCCGAAAGGCGGAAGAGGCAGAAGAGAAGATGTCTCGTGACTTGTGAGACATGCACATTAAAAGCGCGTATCGATGGAGTCGTACAAGCGTCCTTCGCTTCCATTGCTTTGGAAACCAAGTGGTCTTCCAGCAATATCAAGTCCCACAACTACAGCTGCTGCTAGTGAGTGTTCTCCAAGGACCCCTTTGAGGCACCAGAAACAGAAACAACGGTGTAGAAGTCGCCTCTTCAAGTAGAGATCCAATTTCTTTAGTGAAAGTCTAATTTTGCTATTTCTGCATTCATCCCACTGCTAAACTATTAATGCGCATGCTCAGCTCTCTAGGTCCTCTTCTGGTCATTTCTTTGGCTTGGCTCTTCTGATCAGACTGCGCATGATCGACCTCTTCTGTTCTCTTCTGACACCTCTATTCCAGAAGAGCAGAAGAGGCAAAAGAAATGCACCCTAGATCTAGCTGTGGGACAGTCTACAGTATGATATCTTATGTGATCGTTTGTCTGTCATCTGTATACAAAAGTGAATACAAATTGAAACAATCAAATGTGAGTGAGATATGATGAGCAGTGATTACGGTTTGATAGTTCAAGAAATAAAAGATGAGATGACACTTGATGATGCCGTTTGTGTTTTATATGAGTTTTAGTCTTATGCCTCTTGATCAGACACACCTCCGTGTCTATATAATCCACACAATGGTTACAGTTATTGTTATTGTATATGATGTCAAATGTAGGGTGTCTCTCTACTGAAGGATGTACACTCACAACGAGACTGACAAATTTATGGCAAATGTATGGAATTGTGGCTTTCTCTCAAAGTTGATTGTGGCACCAGATCAGGCTTTTGTCAATTTTGCCTGGCATAACTTGAGTATATCCCCATAATAGCAATTAAAAGCATGATGGACAATGCCAGAGTGAGTGCCATCACTGGAAGGGAATTTTACAATTTTAAGTTTCAGTCTAGAAATGCTGTTGCAAAGTATATGTGAGTGTGAGCAATGAACGACGTGCTTCTGTTAATGCAAACTGTTGGACAAGTGTTGCTGTTGTTGATCTATAAATTTTATACACTGTACTTGTAATACTACATTTAATCATCTATTTCTTCAAGCTACATTGGAGTTCTATAATTTTCTATTGTGCTTCGTTGTTTTACTGGTGTTGAGCTACGTAGCAAGACTCACAGTATGGCATAGAATTCAACTCATAAATATTGTCATTTTCTGATGGCAATCTTTTACATTTCTGCAATGAAAACAAGTAATTTAGTTGGAAATTTGAATGTAATATGTTGGTTGTGTTACACTGTACCTGGCATACAAAACATTGTGGATGCCACAGCCCTCCTAATGATTCTATAAAGGCAGCATTGATGGTCTGTCCGCAGCCTTTGCATTTGGTTGCTGTCATCTCATAAAAGTCTTCTTCACAATAAGGCTATAGCAAAAGTCGAGTTTGATATTTGTGAGTGCTTGTGTGTGCAAGCGCGCGCGCGTGTGTGTGTGTGTGGTGTGTGTGGTGTGTGTGTGTGTGTGTGTGGTGTGTGTGTGTGTGTGTGTGTGTGTGTGTGTGTGTGTGTGTGTGTGTGTGTGTGTGTGTGTGTGTGTGTGTGTGTGTGTGTGTGTGTGTGTGTGTGTGTGTGTGTGTGTGTGTGTGTGTGTGTGTGTGTGTGTGTGTGTGTGTGTGTGTGTGTGTGTGTGTGTGTGTGTGTGTGTGTGTGTGTGTGTGTGTGTGTGTGTGTGTGTGTGTGTGTGTGTGTGTGTGTGTGTGTGTGTGTGTGTGTGTGTGTGTGTGTGTGTGTGTGTGTGTGTGTGTGTGTGTGTGTGTGTGTGTGTGTGTGTGTGTGTGTGTGTGTGTGTGTGTGTGTGTGTGTGTGTGTGTGTGTGTGTGTGTGTGTGTGTGTGTGTGTGTGTGTGTGTGTGTGTGTGTGTGTGTGTGTGTGTGTGTGTGTGTGTGTGTGTGTGTGTGTGTGTGTGTGTGTGTGTGTGTGTGTGTGTGTGTGTGTGTGTGTGTGTGTGTGTGTGTGTGTGTGTGTGTGTGTGTGTGTGTGTGTGTGTGTGTGTGTGTGTGTGTGTGTGTGTGTGTGTGTGTGTGTGTGTGTGTGTGTGTGTGTGTGTGTGTGTGTGTGTGTGTGTGTGTGTGTGTGTGTGTGTGTGTGTGTGTGTGTGTGTGTGTGTGTGTGTGTGTGTGTGTGTGTGTGTGTGTGTGTGTGTGTGTGTGTGTGTGTGTGTGTGTGTGTGTGTGTGTGTGTGTGTGTGTGTGTGTGTGTGTGTGTGTGTGTGTGTGTGTGTGTGTGTGTGTGTGTGTGTGTGTGTGTGTGTGTGTGTGTGTGTGTGTGTGTGTGTGTGTGTGTGTGTGTGTGTGTGTGTGTGTGTGTGTGTGTGTGTGTGTGTGTGTGTGTGTGTGTGTGTGTGTGTGTGTGTGTGTGTGTGTGTGTGTGTGTGTGTGTGTGTGTGTGTGTGTGTGTGTGTGTGTGTGTGTGTGTGTGTGTGTGTGTGTGTGTGTGTGTGTGTGTGTGTGTGTGTGTGTGTGTGTGTGTGTGTGTGTGTGTGTGTGTGTGTGTGTGTGTGTGTGTGTGTGTGTGTGTGTGTGTGTGTGTGTGTGTGTGTGTGTGTGTGTGTGTGTGTGTGTGTGTGTGTGTGTGTGTGTGTGTGTGTGTGTGTGTGTGTGTGTGTGTGTGTGTGTGTGTGTGTGTGTGTGTGTGTGTGTGTGTGTGTGTGTGTGTGTGTGTGTGTGTGTGTGTGTGTGTGTGTGTGTGTGTGTGTGTGTGTGTGTGTGTGTGTGTGTGTGTGTGTGTGTGTGTGTGTGTGTGTGTGTGTGTGTGTGTGTGTGTGTGTGTGTGTGTGTGTGTGTGTGTGTGTGTGTGTGTGTGTGTGTGTGTGTGTGTGTGTGTGTGTGTGTGTGTGTGTGTGTGTGTGTGTGTGTGTGTGTGTGTGTGTGTGTGTGTGTGTGTGTGTGTGTGTGTGTGTGTGTGTGTGTGTGTGTGTGTGTGTGTGTGTGTGTGTGTGTGTGTGTGTGTGTGTGTGTGTGTGTGTGTGTGTGTGTGTGTGTGTGTGTGTGTGTGTGTGTGTGTGTGTGTGTGTGTGTGTGTGTGTGTGTGTGTGTGTGTGTGTGTGTGTGTGTGTGTGTGTGTGTGTGTGTGTGTGTGTGTGTGTGTGTGTGTGTGTGTGTGTGTGTGTGTGTGTGTGTGTGTGTGTGTGTGTGTGTGTGTGTGTGTGTGTGTGTGTGTGTGTGTGTGTGTGTGTGTGTGTGTGTGTGTGTGTGTGTGTGTGTGTGTGTGTGTGTGTGTGTGTGTGTGTGTGTGTGTGTGTGTGTGTGTGTGTGTGTGTGTGTGTGTGTGTGTGTGTGTGTGTGTGTGTGTGTGTGTGTGTGTGTGTGTGTGTGTGTGTGTGTGTGTGTGTGTGTGTGTGTGTGTGTGTGTGTGTGTGTGTGTGTGTGTGTGTGTGTGTGTGTGTGTGTGTGTGTGTGTGTGTGTGTGTGTGTGTGTGTGTGTGTGTGTGTGTGTGTGTGTGTGTGTGTGTGTGTGTGTGTGTGTGTGTGTGTGTGTGTGTGTGTGTGTGTGTGTGTGTGTGTGTGTGTGTGTGTGTGTGTGTGTGTGTGTGTGTGTGTGTGTGTGTGTGTGTGTGTGTGTGTGTGTGTGTGTGTGTGTGTGTGTGTGTGTGTGTGTGTGTGTGTGTGTGTGTGTGTGTGTGTGTGTGTGTGTGTGTGTGTGTGTGTGTGTGTGTGTGTGTGTGTGTGTGTGTGTGTGTGTGTGTGTGTGTGTGTGTGTGTGTGTGTGTGTGTGTGTGTGTGTGTGTGTGTGTGTGTGTGTGTGTGTGTGTGTGTGTGTGTGTGTGTGTGTGTGTGTGTGTGTGTGTGTGTGTGTGTGTGGTGTACAGTAACGTTGCTTACTATCCCATCTTTGGCAATAAAAGAGCCTTGCAATGCTTTTCCACACTGCTCACAGCAGAAATGCTCAACGTGCCATTTGTAACCCATAGCCTAACAAACACAGGTAGTTTGAGGAGTCACTATTATTTACTATTTTTCAAATTATCATATTATTTGGTGTGGTGCACGTTTGCACATGATGTCTATAATGCATCAATATAAAACATGCAGTCACCTATTTATATTGTACAAGCATTCACATGCATCTGTCAGATACACAAGCAATGAAACACTAGTCGCGGGACTTGTTTCTGAGTTTGTCGTTGTTTAGTGTTTTCTAAGGCGGAACAAACGCCAGAACACAGACTCCTTGATTTACGATGTGTATGCACATAACAGTGAGGGGATAATCGACTTCAAACAACCACCTTACGACACATCACTGGCCTACCTTGAGAAATTCTTGTCCTGGTTGTATGGGGTGATTACAACCAGCACAGGATAATCCTAATATCTTTGATCTTGCAGCAACATCCTTTGGATAAATCTAATCGAGTGGGTCAAGTTCTTTGAAAACACCTTGTTTATATTAATTGATGACATCACACTTCTAAAACTTCGACTGGCTTTGTGACATCGTCAAGTTTCATCGTTCCTAGATTGTTTGCTTGATAGTCTATTGCAATACTGTCGACTGTAATGGCATTCCATGCCATTACACTTACTAGGATCTAGAGAAAGGGAAGTGGGTTGACAGATTGTCAGTGGGGAGTGTGTTTGGGTATACTTGCCTGACCACCTTGTGCTGTGTTGCATAAATTATTGGAACGATGGACAGCTAGACCAGTGTATGTAACATCGCTTTTGCCTTGTGTTATTGCTTGAACGTTTCCTCTACACATCAATAAGATTGGATTAGATTCTCAGTCTGTCACTGTCAATTATTTGTGTTGTCTGCCGGTTGTCTGGCTATCTGTTTGTCTGTCTGTCTGTCTGTCTGTCTGTCTGTCCGTTTATCTGTAGATTAAACACTGTTTGTCTGTTTAACTCTTGTCTGTCTGTTTGTCTGTCCGTCTGTTTGTCCGTCTGTCTGTATGCCTATCTGTCTGTCTGTTTGTCTGTCTGTTTCTGTGTCTGTCTGTTTGCATGTCTGTCTGTCTGTTGTCAGTGTGTTTGTTGGTTCATCTGTTTGTAGTACCTGTCAATTCCCATTTGTACAGAAAGTCCTCGAAATACAATAACATCAGGATTGCTGTCTAACACCAACTAAATGATCAAAATGTTCAATAATCAATGATCCATTTCAATATCAAAACAATTGGTTTGGTAGGCATAAGATGAATGGTATCCATTTGGTCTACCTCTTTGCAGCTAGAGTGTAGGAGCAGCTCAGCTGGCCAGTCCACCTTTAGTAGTTCACACTGAAGTGTCAATGACCTTACCAATTCACAAGTGACTCATCTGCTAAATGTCAAATAGGATAATAGAAATAGTGGGACCGAAACTGACCAATGAACAGCAGAGATTGCTGTAGCAAATGCTATAAGTCCATGCCCATTCTAAACAAGTTGGTTGTCACTGAAAAAGCAATCTAAATGGCTGTGGGTGGTATAGCGTTACCTCAACAGAGTTGCTCACTATGTAACCTTGATGCTCAATGGCTGCATGTTGTGCTGCATCTTTGTAAAGCTGTAGAGAACTACAAACAAACAGAAACAATAAACATGAAGACACATGCGTGCTGAGATGCAGCTTGTAGATGTTGTTTGCATTCTCATTTGCGTAGCTTCAGTTTCTATTGTCTTAATTCTGTTAATTGTTTACATACCTGTTCACTAGGTTGGCATCTAGAGACTCCCACAGGGTGGTGAGATTCTTCACCTTGACAGACACAAATGTCAACTCGTTCGTTGATTTGGGAGGATTTACCTGTCACACAATGACACATCCGTGTTTTGGTCACATCATTTTGTGTGCACTATAGTGACTATAGAGAGAGTCTAGATTGACTTTCATGGCATTCTTTGCTGCCAGATCTTTCTTCTGTACTTCATCTTCAGCAATCATCTGCTGTTGCTGTCTCTGTTTCTGCCTCTCTGCCAATTTATTCCGGAAGGCCGCGTCTTGTCGCTCTTTCGATGCCATCAGTGTCTTGTCGCGCTTCATTTCTTCTAGTTTGAACTGCTGGAGTTGAACAGCAGCAGCATCTGCAGCTTCCGACTCAGACAGTGCCCCTGCCATTGCCTACTAAGAGACTCTGATCGGAAGGTAGACGGACGTCTCGCAAGGTGCGTGCGTGGGTGGTTTAGTGCTAAAGTTACTTGACGGTGTTATTTCGGTGATTTGTTGTCTCTTGTCGCCATGGCTATGACGCAGCGAGCAAGCAGTGGCATCTATTTGGGAGCGCTATCTTTCCCATGATCTGCTTGTACAACTTGACATGTATGTTGCGGTCTGGTAGACTCGAACCCAACCTGTTCCGGATATTGTTCTTCTCGCGACGTGGTCGAGCACGTGAATTTGGAAGCGCAAAGTGAGGATTGGGTGTACGAGTCTAGGAGCACGTGCTATTTGCACGTGGCATCACGCGATGTGTGCCATCTTCGTGCAGTGATCAACCAACAGACAGCAAAATGGCATCTTTTTAATTTTGTAGTTTTCTAGAGACTCTCTAGCGAGGTCTGCGTTTCTGGTATGCATGCACTCCAACATAAATCAAAACACTAACTGATTTTGACGTTTATCTAGCCCAACGGATCCGAACTGTTAGCCAGAGTATATGTAGATACGCGTACTAGTTATCTATGACTTGTGTACGTTGAAAGTTCGGGTGTTGTAACCTGAAGTTTGAAGGTCAGGAGACTGTTGCGCCTGCACGCGTGTATTTGCATCTGAGGAGTCTATGCAGTCACGTGACGTCATTGGTTCCACCTTCGCGCAGACACTACTAGTGTCTTTGACACTACTCACCTAGTGACACTACTAGAAGAACTTATCGTCTTGGAAACACAGAAGTCTGCTCAACAATCTGCCTTTCTGAGGGTGTCGGTATGCTCTTGCTGACATGCACTCCCACGTGCAGCAGTATATGCAGTATCTAGCATAGCTGATTTTGATCTAGTCGAATGTTTTCAAAGTCTAGGTTCTTGCCATACATGATGGCCTATAGAGAACAGGCTATCTGCTGAGTCCACTAATACATTGCAATAAATAGAACACAAGTATGACATCCAACGTTAACACAGGCAAACAACAAAGATTGAGAGACACCCAGCTGTCTACTCTTGCATCAGGCTTCTCAGTTCATCTCACACGCAAAATAGTGGAGGTATTGGTGATGGCACTTTATGTCACTCCATCCTCTACCAATATAAGCCGCTGTACAATCTTCATTGCTTCCTCCATTGTCTGGTTCATTTGCGAACCATTTGGTGTAGGTACTGGTGGTGCCATCGGACCAACGAAAAGTGCCTTCAACGCTGGCATCAGTAAATCCGATGTAGTACATATTTCGTCTGGTCATGAAACTGTCAAGAAACCTTTGGTCTTCTTCGCAATTAACAGAAATTAAGTCAGCACCCACTGTTCTGCACTTTGCTCTGGTCTCATGCCAACTGAGAGCATAAGCGTGAAAGAATTGGCGAAAGCAGGAACCACCAAATGGTACCCAACCATGAGGACAAGCTTGTGCTAAAAGAGGATAGCAAACGAGGATTAAAGTATAGGCTGTATAGGAAACTGGATACGCACACTTACTGTCTTCACACAAGAAACAGTTGAAGTACTTGTGTGTACAGCTTATGTCATTCCACATGCCGTAATCACCGTACATGTGAGTGCAGTCTTCTCCTAATCCACCGTTGTTTGGTTGAGTTGCACCCCAGTTTGTGTAGGTGGATGTTGAATCATCGACCCACTTAAAGTGTCCCTCGTAGACGCCATCATGGAAACCCAGATATTTGAAGTGTGTGAAGAGGCAATGAGATGAGTACATGTTGTACACGAATGTGTTCTCCTGTTCAGACGATATGGTAGGGAGATGACCGCCGTTGTCGTTGCAGACTGTCTGTGCCTCATGCCAGGTGACATTCATTGTCATCGTTACTGAGCGATAGCAACTCCCCTGGTATTGCTGCCATCCTGGACGACAATAAGTCCTGCAAGTAAACGCCACATCAACTAAAAGATTTAACACGACAACATATGACTCGTAACGTTTCATAGTTCTTCTTACATTCGAGCAGTTCTGCTGGCAAAGATGTTTTCGTTCTTCACGGCTGTTTTGGAGTCCAACAGACTGACGGTGGCACTGTTTGGAGCTGATAAAGCAAAATAGTTGTGTTAGATGACGATCTACTTGTAGATCATGTTGCATGTAACGTACCCACGAGGATGGCTGCTAGCCAGGCGACACAGA
>NC_085092.1:7648965-7681465 GCF_963422355.1 Corticium candelabrum | reverse complement strand
CGTAACGTTTCATAGTTCTTCTTACATTCGAGCAGTTCTGCTTGTAGAGATGTTTTCATTCTATACGGTTGTTTTGGAGTCCGACAGAGTGACGGTGGCACTGTTTGCAGCTTATAAAGCAAATCAAAGTTGTGTTAGGTGATGAGGTATACTTGTAGATCATGTTGCATGTAACGTACCCACGAGGATGGCTGCTAACCAGGCGAAACAGACGTACGAAACAACTGTCATGAGTCACAACCTGCCTGTCGTACAGTAGAGAACCGACTGGCGTGTATGACTGACGACGCATAGGTGTTACGCATGCCTAGAGAGTGGTGAGAGACGGCCTCGTGGTTGTACCGTACATGCTTTATCGTTACATTACCCGTTACACTACTATTAGACACTAACGCCGAGAAGAAGTGATCGGTTGCGCAGTGCGCTGCTCTTTGAGAGACCAAACATGTGGGGATTTGTCTGTGTACTAGATATAGTAATCTGCTGTGCATGATCGACCTTCACATACTTCTCTTCAGACTCCAAACGTGTGTGTGTGTGTGCATGTGCATGTGTCTGTGCGTGCGTGCGTGCGTGCGTGCGTGTGTGTGTGTGTGTGTGTGTGTGTGTGTGTGTGTGTGTGTGTGTGTGTGTGTGTGTGTGTGTGTGGTCGCTTTTATAGATAGAAATTTGCTTATGGTTGAGCGGTGCAATTTGACCTTCACATGCTGCTCGTTTGGAGTCCCTAACACGTGGGTGTTTGTCTCTGGAATCTGTTGGCAGTTGAGCTGGAGTAGCGTACAACTTGACCTCCGCGTCGTAGACTCGTACTCATGTATGGCACTCTAAATCCATGCAGTCATTTCTCGCGCGCCCGGATATTACTCTTCTCGCCAGAATGTAACGCCAGCACGTGGTCGGGACGTGAATATTTGGGCTTGCAAGAAGAGGACTCGCTGGGTGCAAGTCCTTACTCTGCACAGAACAAAGTCAACAGATATGATTGCAAGCGCACGTGCATTTTGCATCAAAGACGTAGCATCATGTGATGTGTGACGCTACCTTAGTACAATCAATCAAAAATGGCATATTTGTTTGTCTAGATACATGTGTTCATTAAGCCCGCGGGATTTCTGCGTTTCTCGTTAATTGCCATGCACTTCGACCTAAATCAAAACACTAACTGATTTTATCGTACACTAGAGCTCGCGCTCGAACTGTTAGCCAATACGCGTACGACTTGTGTCCGTTGAAAGTTCGGGTGTTGTATCCTAAAGTTTGAAGGTCAGAGTACACTATTGCACACGCACGTGTATTTGCATCAGATCTGAGGAGTCTATGCAGTCACCTGATGTCGTTGGTTCTGCCTTCGCACAAGAACACTAGACATGCAGTGAAGAACTTATCGTCTTGGAGACACAGAAGTCTGCTCAACAATCTGCCTTTCTGAGGGTGTCGGTATGCTCTTGCTGACATGCACTTCCACGTACTGCAGTACCTAGCATAGCTGATTTTGATCTAGTCGAATGTTTTCAAAGTCTAGATTCTTGCCATACATAACGGCGTTGAGAACAGGCTATCTGCTGAGTACACTAATACATTGCAATAAATAGAACACAAGTATGACATCCAACGTTAAAACAAGCAAACAACAGAAATAGAGAGACACCCAGCTGTTCACTCTTGCATCAGGCTTCTCAGTTCATCTCACACGCATAATAGTGGCGGTATTGGTGATGGCACTTTACGTCATTCCATCCTCTACCAATAACAGCCCCTGTACAATCTTCATTGCTTCCTGCATTGTTTGGTTCATTTGCTAACCATTTGGTGTAGGTACTGGTGGAGCCATCGGACCAACGGAAAGTGCCTTCAACTCTGACATCTGTAAATCCGATGTAGTACCAACTTCGTCTGCTCATGAAACTGTCAAGAAACCTTTGGTCTTCTTCGCAATTAACAGAAACTAAGTCAGCACCCACTGTTCTGCACTTTGCCCTTGTCTCATGCCAACTAAGGGCAGAAGCGTGATGGAATTGGCGAAAACAGGAACCACCGAATGGTACCCAACCATGAGGACAAGCTTGTGCTAAAAGAGGATAGTAGACGAGGATTAAAAGTACGGCTGGAGGAAACCGGACACGCCCACTTACTGTCTTCACACAAGAAACAGTTGAAGTACTTGTCTGTACAGCGTATGTCATTCCACTCGCCGTTATCACCGTACATGTGAGTGCAGTCTTCTCCTGATCCGCCGTTGTCTGGTTGATTTGTACGCCATTTTGTGTAGCTGGATGTTGAATCATCTACCCACTTAAAGTGTCCCTCGTTGACGCCATCATGGAAACCCAGATATCTGCGATGTGTGAAGATGCAATGAGATGAGTACATGTTGTACACGAATGTGTTCTCCTGTTCAGACGATATGGTGGGGAGATGACCGCCGTTGTCGTTGCAGACTGTCTGTGCCTCATGCCAGTTGACATTTGCTGTCGTTGTTACAGAGCGATAGCAACTCCCCTGGTATTGCTGCCATCCTGGACGACAATAAGTCCTGCAGGTAAACGCCACATCAACTAAAAAATTTAACACGACAACATATGACTCGTAACGTTTCATAGTTCTTCTTACATTCGAGCAGTTCTGCTTGTAGAGATGTTTTCATTCTTTACGGTTGTTTTGGAGTCCGACAGAGTGACGGTGGCACTGTTTACAGCTGTTAAAGCAAATTAAAGTTGTGTTAGATGACGATCTACTTGTAGATCATGTTGCATGTAACGTACCCACGAGGATGGCTGCTAACCAGGCGAAACAGACGTACGAAACAACTGCCATAAGTCACAACCTGCCTGCTGTACAGTAGAGAACCGACTGGCGTGTATAACTAACGACGTATAGGTGTTACGCATGCCTAGAGAGTTGTGAGAGACGGTCTCGTGGTCGTACCGTACATGCTTTATCGTTACATTATCCGTTACACTACTATTAGACACTAGCGCCGAGGAGTGATGGGTTGGGCAGTGCGCTGCTCTTTGAGAGACCAAACATGTGGGGATTTGTCTGTGTTCTAGATATAGAGATAGCGCGTTTGACGTCACAATCACGTGATATCCCGGAAGTCGTCAACTTAGGGGGCAAGCGTATTAGCATGGCTAGAGTTGCTGTGTTTTCGGCTGCCACGATCGTAAAATTCAGGGCAGCAACATACGTTTATAGTCTGTACCGGCTATACTAACCAGTCAGGGACCAGAAACGCGTCATTTGAGCAACAGACGACGGGCAGCGTGGATCTCCAGCCTAGACAGAAAGGACTGGAAGCCGTCGCAGCATTCGCGTGTTTGCTCTGAGCACTTTCTGTCTGGTAGAGCTGTCATTTCTAGTATGTTCTATAAAAATAGAGTAATCTATGATACTCTGAATAATTCTAGAAAAGCAATCCTTTGTGTATGACTCAACTAATCCTGACTGGGTACCATCTGCAAGGATGGGTTAGGTTGCTACGAGCACTTCCAGTAGAGAAAGATTTGTTCGTCTCAAGAGAAGGTCTAGTACACCTAACAGCATACAATCATAAACAACATCATGTCACTCCAATTCATATCGGGAATGACTTCTGGCTCCTCCATCCGCAGTTGAGCCTCCTTTTTACCTGTTTTTAGGCCCACGGGTACAACTTTCTCCTCGTATCGCTTCTGTGATTCGAAGGAGAGGCTTTTAGACTTCTGTTCCATAATCTCTATTCTAAGAATTAGCTTTATCGCACTCGACCATCAGACTAAGAAATCACGTCAAACTCGCGAATTCACCGATAAAATTTGGTTTAAATCTTTTGCAATTAGTATACTGTCGCCGTACTATCTAACACACAGTCGAACGTCCTTGAAATGTTGTACAAGCCGCCGTCGCAAAGAGAGATACCTGCCGAGGACAGAAGCTTGCCCCCTAAAATGGCGGCAAATACGGGTACTACGGGGAACGGGTACTACAGGGAACGCCTACTCCCCTCGCACTATCTCTATAGTAATCTGCTGTGCATGATCGCCCTTCACATACTGCTCTTCAGACTCCAAACAAGTGTGTGTGCATGTGCATGTGTCTGTGCGTGCGTGCGTGCGTGCGAGTGTGTGTGTGTGTGTGTGTGTGTGTGTGTGTGTGTGTGTGTGTGTGTGTGTGTGTGTGTGTGTGTGTGTGTCGCTTTTAGAGATAGAAATTTGCTGATGGTTGAGCGATGCAATTTGACCTTTGACATGCTGCTCGTTTGGAGTCCCTAAAACGTGGGTGTTTGTCTCTGGAATCTGTTGGCAGTTGAGCTGGAGTCGCGTACAACTTGACCTTCGCGTCGTAGACTCGTACTCATGTATGGCACTCTAAATCAATGCAGTCCTTTTCTCGCGAGCCCAAATATTACTCTTCTCGCCAGAATGTAACGCCAGCACGTGGTCGAAGACGTGAATATTTGAGCGTGCGAGAAGACACCTGGAAGCGAGTCCCTACTCTGTACAGAACAAAATTAACAGATATATGATTGTAAGCTCACGTGCATTTTGCATCAGAGACGTAGCATCATGTGATGTGTGACGCCACCTTAGTGCAATCAATCAAAAATGGCATATTTGTTTGTCTAGATACATGTGTTTATTAAGACTTCGAGATTCGGCGTTTCTGGCTAATTGTCATGCACTCCGACCTAAATCAAAACACTAACTCATTTTATCGTACACTAGAGCTCGCGCCGGAACTGTTAGCCAATACGCGTTCGACTTGTGTCCGTTGGAAGTTCCGGTGTTGTAACCTGAAGTTTGAAGGTCAGAGTATACTATATCACCCGCACGTGTATTAGCATCAGATCTGAGATTAGTCTATGCAGTCACGTGATGTCGTTGGTTCTACCTTCGCGCAAAGACACTAGACATGCAGTGAAGAACTTATCGTCTTGGAAACACAGAATTCTGTGCAACAATCTGCTTTTCTGAGGTTGTCGGTATGTTCTTGCTGACATGCACTCCCACGTACAGTAGTCTGCAGTATTTAGCATAGATTTATTCGAATGTTTTCAAGGTTTAGGTTCTTGTCATACATAATGGCCTAGAGAACAGGCTGGGGATACAAGTACATTGTAATAAAACACAAGTATGACGTCCAACGTTGAAACAATTAAGCGAACAACAGACACTCAGCACTCCATCCTTGCATCAAGCTTCTCAGTTTATCTCACACGCATAATAGTGGCGGTATTTGTTGTGGCAGGGCACGTCATTCCATCCTCTACCAATATGAGCCACTGCACAATCTTCATTGCTTCCTGCATTGTTTGGTTCATTTGCTAACCATTTGGTGTAGGTACTGGTGGAGCCATCGGACCAACGAAAAGTGCCTTCACCGCTCGCATCAGTAAATCCGATGTAGTACCAACTTCGTCCGGTCATGAAACTGTCAAGAAACTTTTGGTCTTCTTCGCAATTAACAGAAACTAAGTCAGCACCCACTGTTCTGCACTTTGCTCTTGTCTCATGCCAACTGAGAGCAGAAGCGTGATAGAATTGGCGAAAACAGGAACCACCAAATGGTACCCAACCATGAGGACAAGCTTGTGCTAGAAAAGGATAGTAGACGAGGACTAAGTCAATTTACAGGATACAGGAAACTGGACACACACACTTACTGTCTTCACACAAGAAACAGTTGAAGTACTTGTTTGTACAGCTTATGTCGTTCCACTCGCCGTTATTACCGTACATGTGAGTGCAGTCTTCTCGTGATCCGGAGTCGTTTGGTTCACCTGCACGCCATTTTGTGTAACTGGATGTTGAATCATCGACCCACTTAAAGTGCGCCTCGTTGACGCCATCATGGAAACCCAGATATCTGCGATGTGTGAAGAGGCAATGAGATGAGTACATGTTGTACACGAATGTGTTCTCCTGTTCAGACGATATTGTGGGGAGATGCCCGCCGTTGTCGTTGCAGACTGTCTGTGCCTCATGCCAGTTGACATTCGCTGTCATTCTTACAGAACGATAGCAACTCCCCTGGTATTGCTTCCATCCAGGACGACAATGAGTCCTGTAAACGCCACATCAAACTATAACATTATACTCGTGACGTTTTAGTCGATCCTTCTTACATTCGAGCAGTTCTGCTTGCGGAGACATTTTGCTCTTTCTCTTCATTCTTTACGGCTGTTTTGGAGTCCGACAGACTGACAGTGGCACTGTTTGCAGCTGGTAAAGCAAATCAAAGTTGTGTGTTTACAGTGCATGTGATATAGCTGTGGATGCGTGTGTTAGTTCATGTTGCATGTAGCGTATACGTACCCACGAGTATGGCTGCTAGCCAGGCGACACAAACGTACGAAGCAACTGCCATGAGTCACAACCTGCTATCAGACACCAGTGCCGAGAAGAAGTGATCGGTGCACGAGCTTGCGCCTCTTTTTGGGGGACCAAACACGTGGGGGGTTGTCCGTATTTTAGATAGTAATCTCCTGGGCGTTGAGTCGTGCTCGCGTGCAGATTGGCTTTCACATCTCTGATCTAGCTGCGACGCGTGCAGCGGAATAGCCATGCTCGTGTAATGAAATGGTCTAATTAGAATTATTAATTAAATTAATGATTACTACTAACTCATGACTGGTGCAATGAAGTCAAACTTTGAAATCTGCTTTCAATGTAGTGAGTAAGAGAGTGGGTGCTAGGCAGGCGTCACACACTCGCAAGACAACTTCCATATATGTCACAACGTAGTTGCTTAAATTTAAAACGTGGGTGTTTGTCCGTGTTTTAGATTTGAATCTGCTGCACGAGTTTCACACGCTGCTCTTCACAAGTAGGTGTGTGTATCCGTGTTTTAGATAGAAATCTGCTGGCGGTTTGTGAGGTGCAATTTGATCTTAACGTGCTGCTCGTTTGGAGTCCATGCATAACAAGTGGGTGTTTTTCCGTGTCTTAGATAGGAATCTGTTGGCGGTCGAGCTGGAGTCGCGTGCAACTTGACCTTCGCGTCCTACGTGCGACGCATGCAGCGAAATGGACGTTTGCTCATCTGATGGGGTGGCCTCTTGGCATTTACTTACAATCTTATGAATTATGGAACGCTTGTTCGTAAGTTTAAGGTTTGGGAGCTTTGGAACAAGAGACATAACAGTCATGGCTTGGTGTATTTTTCTCTCTCTTGAATTTGGCAGCAAGACAACATGATGCGGTACGTTAACACGCTGAAACGTGGAAGGGATGTCGAATTATTACTATCTATTCCAGAGGCGTAGGAGTACCAAGTAGAGTTGCGTAGCTAGGATGGTGAACCACGTGAGGTGCTCAACATCGAACATATCAATCATTTCTAATCATCAAGGATGGCAAATTCTTCAAGCACTGCTACAGCAACTGGTAATGAAGAAGAAATAGTTCCACAAGTCGTTGGTTTCCCATAGTTGATCTCAATGATTCGCTCTAGCCCACTGAAAGACCTCTCTGTTGTATACCTGAAGACAGAAGGCAGGTAGGTGCTCGAGCACCCTGAGCACCCCCGCTGACTACGCCACGACTGCACCGGATAAGTCATATTCGCTAGCAGGCGCACCTGTGTACAAATCAGATACAAAACGTTGAAACACTATAGTAGAGCAGCCGTTGCCCCATGCATGCACAAGGCAAATCTGTGGGACCTAGTGCTCCATTGCCTCCATGCTTCCTACGTTTTTAGCTAAATTCCATGCAAATGTTTGAGTTGAAAAACAATGTCATCTTGTAGTCGACTTGCGGCAAAGATGTCATGGATAGTGTTGTAGTCGGGTGAGAGGCTGTAGAGACGTGGACGGCACGGCATTCACGTGACGTGAGGCTGTACACCCACGCTCATTGCAATGACAAAGCTAGTGATTTATTATTTTTTGAAACAGCAATACTACAAAACATCTGTGACTCAGGAAATGCATGCACTAATGGTTAGGCATAATCCACCATTATATAGGCATAACCCATCTTATCTAGAAATGCCATGGTCTATAGTATTCATGTAAGATACCTAGCATAGTTGATGCATGCTAATGAGAAGTCAAGAAAGCAGCTACATTTACCATGGCAGTTTCATCTCACAGACAAAGTTTTGCAAGTTAGTAGTGTTACAAGACACACTTTTCCATTTCCAGTCTTCGTGTGCTGCAGCACAGTTTTTCCATATTTGCATGTCTTCCTCGTTATTCCAGTTGGTATACTCGCCGTCTGAGCCACTAGACCAAGCCCAGTCGCCTTGTGACCACTTGTCAGAGTAGCCAATGTAGTACCAACCGCCGTTCATAGCCATACTGTTCAGAAAGGTTTGACGTTGTGTGGACGTTATGGATACCAAGTCTGCTCCTACGGCTCGACAGCTTCTGCTGGCTTCATTCCAAGTGATGTTACTAGACATCTTGAAATGTCGGAAACAACTGCCGTCGAATACTGTCCATCCTTCTGGACACCACGGATCTAATAAATAGATAGATAAATAAATAAATAAATATAATAGAAATATATTGTTTATGGAAGTTTGTAACATGTGACTAGGGCGTAGACAGGATTGAGGGTTTTCATTTAATATCAATAACTAAAGAAGCTTAGTTGCTCCATTGCAGTTTCAAGTCATTTCAGTTGTACAGTAAACCTCGACTGCATTGATAACATCTTAGTTGACAAACAAAATGATATCGTGTACAGTACGTGTAGAGCACGCTGGGATCCTTTGTCTAGGTTTATGCTCATCCATCTCATTGGAGAGTATCTGGGCAATCTGGAAACATGCCTAACTACGCCCTTTCATCATGAAGTTTAGCGATCTACTCACCGTATTCGCACAACAAGCAAGTGTTACGTGGTAGCCAGCATGACACAGCTTGCCATTTTCCCTTCAGGGATACGACTAGAGAGCTACACATCTGGTCGTGCTTCGTAAGTGTCTTAGATTTTTTGTTTTGTAGCCAGTTGGTGTATCTAGAGCTGCCGCCATCGACCCACTGCCAATCTGAGTTTACCCATTCTTTTTCGGAGTTCATCCATTTTCCCACGTTGTGATATCCCATGTAAACTTGATGTCTGGATGTGCAGTGTGCTTTGTAAACTTTGAAGAAATGAGCTTTCTTCCAGGAGGAAGATATCGTAGGCAGATGTCCCCCGTGGTTAAGGCAAAACCATTGGGCGTCGTTCCAGGTTATTGGGTGATTGACCTCGACGTGACGATAGCAGCCCCATCCATGTTGCTGCCAGTTTGGTCTGCACGCACTGCTACGAATGTGGGTAAACGTCAGTGCATTTCATCTTTACTATGTATACACCATTGCGTAGAAGACTTACTTTGCCTTCCACATTGTTGGTCTCTTTTTCCAAATGAGTGAATGATCGGTAGAATTTACGTCTGCAAAAAATGGTAGCCGTTACCAAACAGGTTTTGAACATACTCCTTGTGTTAGTACATACGTTGGATTAGCAGTTGAAAGAGAAGAAGTTTGACTAGTAAGATGACAAAGTGCCAAGAAAACATTCTGCTGCGACGAGGAGAGACAACTTTGCGAGAAGAGCAGGACAGCAACTGTGCACTACCAAGGCAGCAAATGACCACAAACAGCTACGTAGCAGGCAAATAGATAATTGTACTCTTATCAGTACGCTCCCTACAGAGACTGTTGACGTTCCCTACAGTGATTACACGTTCCCTACAGAGACTGTTGTCGTTCAATACAGAGACTGGTCTGCAGTCCCCTACCACATACCACTGCACGTGATCACTTTAATAGTCGTGCAAAGCAGTCCCTAGTGTCTATTAGAATAGCCCAGCGCAGTCCCTGCGGTACTTTGTATAGTCCCTGAACTAAGTCCCTGAACTATAGTCCCGAACTAGTCCCCAAATTACTTCTATAACGTAGCTGCGCATGAAGTCCCCTTGCTAGTCTCTACCTGCTCTGTCTGGACGAATCACGTGATTTTGTGCAATCAGCGTTCTGTGCAGACCCTAAAACACAGTTACAGCTTCTTCATCATACGTTTCTAGCTGACGATAACGTTCAAATACAATCTGTTTGGACAGCTGTTACAATAGTTAGGCTGCGTTGGAGGAAGTGAGCAAATTATGGGATGAAACGTAGCAATTTGAAGAAACAATTAATGGCATTGTAAATGGCACCGTAGGACAAATTTTCTAACTTGTCTATCTTTCAAGAACATTTTACATTAATATTAATAAAGAAAGTATTTTGGGGTGGTGAGTTGTGGAGCTAGGAGCATCTCAAGTTCAAGTCAGTTGATATATATGGTATATAGATATATGTATGAATTTTCCTTTTAGCTATGCTGTCATATCATCATGATACTACACGAATGGGTACATTGTAATAAAATTAAACAATTGTAGACTGAGACATATAACTAAGCAAATATTAATAATAGATTAAAAGGAAAAAGTGACAAAATGTCTGGTGCATGCGTTGCTCGTATAGTTAATTAGACTGTCTGCTAATAATTCCATATTGCGAGAGCTTCTTCTACTGCAAATTTGTCACTGATTGCCAACTCGACGTCGAAGACATGGGCACATTGCAGCTGCTGTCTGTTGAAACGTTTTGATCCAAAATATGTAGAGAAGAGAGTTGATATTGAAGTTTAGTGTAAAGAATATTGTCGTGACTTGAAATGCAGCGTCTTCAAGTTGTAGATGATCTAATCCGAGCTCTGCAACGACAGCCGTGTACGCCTGAACGACAACGTATGGAAACGAAAAGACCAAGTTAGTGATAATTATGACAACGGTGTAAATGAATGCTTTGGATCGGATGATGACGTTAAGTTGCCTGGCCATCGATGGCTGTTGTGCACTTTCTCCGGTCATGGAAAAATTGGATAACATGACGACGTTGGATCGCCCACTTCTTTCTAATAACTTCTGATGTTGAACTGTTCGCACAATACGAGAGAAGAAGAGAATGACAAGAAAAGTAGGAAGCAAAAAGTTGATAAAGTAGAATGATGGTAAATAGAGGGCGTGCAGCAGCCCGTCGCCATCACCACCTGCACGACAAACGTAACCATTATTGCTTTTTGATCTCACATGTCCGTACGAACTCCAGGGCCCCAGCAGAGGTAAAGCTGTCGTTAAGGTTCCTATCCAGGATATCACACTCACCATCCAGAAACGTTTCTTAGTGAATGTCGGACTCAATACGTTGACAATGACGTCAGAACGACTATACGACACTGTGGCAATCGCCCAACTTGACCAAGCCAGTTGAACATTGTTGCAAAACCCTACCGTGCGGCACAAGATTATATCCATGCTTGAAAGTTCGGAAATAGTTTCCGCCCTTGATCCGAAAAAGGAGGTAATTGCTAGAAAACCGACGACACCTCGCAAGAAGTCAGATGCAATCAAATTGATGATGGGATAGTTGGCTGATGTACGGAGACTGCGCACTTTATAGAATACTCTGAGAACGACGACACAGAACAAAAGCTGAATTGCTGAAGGAATAGCTACTAAAGCTGTAATATTCGATTTGGACATTGCGTTGACGGATTTTGGGATATCTCCGGAGCCATTCCCTAGTGAAGACGCAGAAAGAAGGAAGCTGCTTTCGCTGATCATAATTGCTAATGAGAATGTGGTGCTATGCCGTCAAGAGGCAACGGTACAGGTGGAAGGTGCTTTAGTCGGTGTCAACATTCTTGTATACATATAGTAGTATGCTGTTGTTGACATGAAAACCGCGCATCTATGCTCTTCGTTAAAACGGATGAAAAATGCGTTTCTGCCTTCGAATTTAGAAAGAATTGATTAAGGAATGCAATAATTGTGTAGACGCATGCACGTATTCGTACTAGATCGGTACGTACGCAACAGTTACACGTGTGTACTGCACGTGTAATTCGAAATTGTTGCGACGCATAAATCAAGTTCAAATTAAAGACGCCGTCGGCAGCTGGATTGCGGTCGGATTGCAGACGGATAGCTATAGAACTCGGGCAACCCTCGACTTACGACAAACTTAGTTTTTAATTTGGCCGGTCACGTGACCAAAAGTAGATTGGTTTTACAGACAAATAAACAGACGAATAGGCAGACAAATAAACAGACAAATTGATAGACAAATAAACAGACAAATAGACTGACCAAATAGACAGACAAATTAATAGACAAACAAATAGTCTTTTTTTAATTTGGCTGGTCACGTGACAAAGTAGAATGGTTTTTATACGTTTGTATGTACATCTCATTGCGTACTATACAATCAAGTGGCGATGGCAGTCCAATTCAAATCAAAACCAGAGATAACATACACATCTCGCGATACCTAGACAAGTGAACGCAGCTAAACTGTATGTACACGTGATAAAAATGTCTGAATGACGTCACTTCCGCATTCTACTAGCGACTTGGTTTGCGACCAGATTTCCAAACTTGCGATTTGCGACGCGTAAAATGTATTGGATAAACGCCGGGACTCAAATGATTCTATTTTGCACGGTCCCGACTGGAAGCAGCCGGACCGCTACAGGAAGAGATGTAGACGTGTGACCAAATGGAGCAAAATTGGCACTCGCAAGTCCAGCAAAAACAACGCAAACAGACACGTTTCCGGTTAGTACTCTGGCTGTCCGGGTTACAAAAGGAGTAGACTGGCAGTTAATTAAGAAGTAACGCTGATCATATTACTAAAAAAGTGCATGCTACTCTAAGACATCTACAGTTTACGAGGTGTCGTGTAACGCGGGTTCAGGTGAGAGGAGGTAGTTTGCAATGACGCAAGATGACGACACTTTATGCACAAGTTGAAGAGCCGACGTTGAAATATGTATAGTATATTCAAAGTGTGACGACCACGCGCTCGTTCGCATGCAGAATGTGACGCAACATGCGTGTCAAAATCCATGTGAAAATGCTACATCATTTTCAATGAGTTTAACTTGCAGAATGAGTTTCTTGTCGATTGTCAAGTATTAATGGCGACGACATGGGAACATTGCGGCTGTTGCGTGTTGAAATGTTTTGATCCAAAATATGTAAAGAAGAGAGTTGACATTGAAGTTTGCCATCAACAATATTGACGTGACTTGAATTGGAACGTTTGGAACTTGCTTATGATGTAATCTGAGCTCTGAAATGACGGCCTTGTACGATTGAACGCACACAAACGGAAGCGACAAAATCACATTGCTTATGATTATGATGACAATGTAAAGGAATGCTTTAGATTTGACGACAGCTTTAATTTGACTTGCCGTCGATGGTTGTCGTGATTGGTCGGTGGGTGAGGAAAAGTGGGCTAACATGATCACGTTGGATGGCCCGTTTGACGCACCTCGGTGTTGAACTGCTCGCACAATACGAGAAAAGTGCAGAATGACAAGAATAGTAGGAACTAAGAAGTGAATAAAGTAGAACAATGGCAGAAAGAGAGCGTGCAGAATTCCGTTGCGACCACCACCACCTATACCACACACGTGGTGAGTCTTCTTTTCTACTATCGTGTATCCGTACGAACTCCAGCCTAAGAATGGAGGCAAAGCTGTCAGTATGGATCCTATCCAAGATATCACGCTTAGCGTCCAGAAACGTTTCGTGCTGAAAGTCGGACTGAGCACGTTGACGATGGCGTCAGAACGACTGTATGACAGTATGGCAATCGCCCAACTTGACCAAGCAAATTGAACGCTGCTGCAATACAGAAACACTTTACACAGTATTGTATCTGTGCGTGAAATCCTATAATCTTCGCCACTTTGTGATCCACTATAGAGTGAAACCGCTAGAAATCCGACGACAGCTCGCACAAAGTCAGATGCAATCAAATTGATGACGGGAAAGTTGGCAGATGTACGAAGATTGGGAAGTTTGTAGAAGACTCGCAGAACGATGACACAGAAGATAAGCTGAATAACAGCAGGAATAACAACAAGAACACTGAATCTCATGTCTACTGTTCCCGACGATGCGTTGATGGACTCTGGCAAATCTCCAGAGCTGCTCTCTGTTGAATCAAAAGCACTAACAAGTAATCTGCTTTCATTGACCATATTGCTAACACTAAAGATGTGCTTCGTGTAGTGTAGTTTATATGACACGGGTTCAGGTGAGAGAAGGTGTGTTTGTAATGAGACAGGGTGACACATTCTAACGTACAAGTTAAACAGGTGAGCTCTAGAAAAGCGCCAATTTGAGTACTTTACCTGCGAACATTACACGTCATTACCTTGATGTATAGTAAACTAATGATGTCTCAATATCGACTGATACAGCAGGTTGTTATCATTAATTCATAATCTGCAATGTGAGAAGCACGTGCGTGCTCATGTGCATGTATTATGACCCGCCATCTGCGTCTAAGTTTATACAGACTAACAGTATATAAAATGCCAATCTATGTTTGTGTCTCTACACTATATGGCAGAGGCATACGCAGAGGGTGAGATTCGGACAGATAGACCAAAAATATTTTGTATTACGCTGGGCGCAACACGCGCGTGTTTGTAACGTTGGAAGAGGAAATGGACCAACGCAGTCTCGTCCTCAATCCCTGACTGCTTGTCTTGCACTTGGAATCTGCAAAATGCCAAATCTAGATGTTTACTTATCAAATTACGAACCCTAGCTCTTTCAGAAACCTTGCGTTGACCATATGCGCGCCCCAGAAAGACGTAACGATGTTGTACGTAACAAGATTGGGATTTGGACTAATGCTCGTACCTTCTTTTCTTGGCTGTTAGCTAGATAGTTACCTGAGGGTCATACACGTTTGTTACATGCTACTGCTACGTGTCTGGCTGCATGTCAGTAAGTGCATCGGATTCCGCAATGCCAAGGGTGGCAACAAAAAGGGAACTTGAAGCACAAATGCTTTTCTACTATTTATTGCTTTATATTGAGACTAGCTTTAATTGGCACTACGCATTCACGTACGTAGAACAACTTGCGTCTTTTCGACGTCCGTTCCTCTGCAAGAGAGTAACCTTCTTCAATTTTCTCGATAACATACATTAGTTTTTCGCGGGTTAGAGCTTTAACGCTTCGAGACATGATGTGGATCAGTAACACAACAGCTTACGATAGTACGTGTATACACGTGTACACTTCCGTGGACGTGTTTCCTAATAATAATAGAGCATGCGCAGAGGTCTAATGACGTCACTAATTGGTTGAAGGGACACAGTGGCGTATTTTGCTAATCGCGTTCAAAAGGTGATCTCGAATAGAAAATTTGGTCTGCATGCATACATGACGAGTTTGGTCGTGGAGGTGGTCACACACGAGAGAAACGACTCTATACACCAGAGCCACATTATCTTGAGTAGACTAAAAGACAAGCTATATCACATTAAATCAATCTACATTTTGAATTTAGGTACTACTTCCATTGCATAAAACGTTAATTAATCAATTTTGACAGTGTGCATATGTAGAGATACATAATTGAACTCTAATTGTGATATGTTAACATTCAATTTAATTAACACTGATTGTCACCTTAGCTAACGCTGACGACATGGGATCATTGCAGCTATTGCGTGTTGAAAAGTTTTGATCCAAAATATGTAAAGAAGAGAGTTGGCATTGAAGTTTGCCGTAAACAACAGTGACACGACTTTGAGTGCGACTCTTGAAACTTGCTTGTGATGTAATCTGAGCTCTGAAATGACAGCACTGTACGATTGAACGCACACAAACGGGAGTGACAAGACCACTTTGCTGATAATTATAATAACGATGTAAATAAAAGATTTCGATCTGACGACACCTCTAACTTGACTTGCCGTCGACGGCTGCTTCGAAGTTTGGATGGATGATGATTGTGAGGAAAAGTTGGCTAACATGACCACGTTGGATTGCCTGTTTGATATTCTGTTTTGATGTTGAACTGTTCGCACAAAACGACAAAAGTACAAAATGACAACAAAAGAAGGAAGAATGAAGTTGATAAAATAGAAGAATGGCAAATAGAGAGCGTGCAGCAACCAATTTCCATCGACACCTATACCACACGTGTACGTACTCTCACTTGCTGACATCACGTATCCGTATGAACTTCATCCTACAAATGGAGGTAACGTTGTCATTATGGATTCTATCCAAATTATTACGCTCCACGTCCAGAAACGTTTCTTGCTGAAAGTTGGATTGAGCACGTTGACGACGACGTCAGAACGACTGTATGACAGCATGGCGATCGCCCAACTTGACCAAGCAAATTGAACATTGTTGCAAAACCAAAAAACTTGGCATAAGATTTCATCCACGCGTGAACTTTGTTAATTGCATCTGGCTTTGATCTGCTAAAGAGTGGAATTGCTAGAAAACTGATGAGAGCTCGCACGAAATCAAATGCAATCAAATTGATAATGGGAAAGTTGGCAGATGTACGAAGAGTGGGAAGTTTGAAGAAGACTCGGAGAGCGATGACACAGAAGAGAAGCTGAACAGCAGAAGGAATAACGACAATAGCATCAACAGTAATTTCCGCTGATCCCGACGATGCGTTAAGGTTGATGGATTCTGGGAAATCTCCAGAGGCGCTCTCAGGGAACAAGCTGCATTCGTTGATCATATCGTTAAGAATAAGAATTTGCTAACTGCAGTGTAGTTTATATACGAAGTCGTTTGACGCGGGTTTAGGTGTTACCGTCCATGCGAAAAGATGTTTGACACTGTGTTAGTAATGACAAAATATGACGACAGCTAGACGAACAAGCTATGCAGGTGACTTAAGAAAGTGCAAATTTGAGTATACTTTACCTGCGGACCAAAAGCATTTCTTTGATGTAGTGAGCTATATATATATATATATATGAGGCAGTGTGACAGGTAGTGTGACAACATTTTAGCATACAAGGTAAACAGGTGAGCTCTAGAAAAGTGCCAATTTGAGTACTTTACCTGCAAACTTTACTTGCAGGTTGTTGTCACTAGTTTCTAATCTGTAATGTGAGAAGCACGTGCGTGCTCATGTGCATGTATTATGACCCGCCATCTGCGGTGAAATTCACACAGACTAACAGTATATAAACAATGGCAATCTATTTTTGTGTCTCTATACTATAGGGCAGGGGCGTACGCAGAGAGTGTTCAAAGAATTCGGACAGCTAGACCAAAAATAATTGCATTACGCTGGGCGCAAACACGCGCGTGTTTGTAACGTTGGAAGAAGGAATGGGCCAACACAGTCTCGTCCACAATCTCTGACCATATGCCTTGCACTTGGAGTCTGCAAAATGCCAAATCTAAGTGTGTACAAACCTTGGCTTTCTCAGAAATCTTGCGTATACCATGCGCGCCCAGAAAGACGTTACGATGTGGACTAACGATCGTACCTTCTTCTCTTGATTGTTAGCTAGATAGTTACCTGAGGGTCATACACGTTTGTTACATGCTACTGCTACGTGTCTGGCTGCATGTCAGTAAGTGTATGGGATTCCACAATCCCAAAGATGGCAACGAAAAGGAAGTCGAAGCGCAAATGCTCTTCTACTATGTATTGCTTCCTATTTAGACTAGCTTCAATGGGTACCATGCATTCACGTACTTAGAACAATTTGCGTCTTAACATTAATCTAGAACATTTCGACGTCTATTTCTCTCTAATGCAAGAGAGTAGCCTTCTTCAACTTCCTCGATGACAAGCATTCGCTTTTCCAAGGTTAGAGTTTTACGGTTTCGAGACATGTGCGGATCAGTAACACAACAGCTTACGATAGTACGTGTATAAAAATGTATACTTCCGTGGACGTGATTCCTAATAATAATAGAGCATGCGCTTGTGTCTAAAGACGTCACTAATTGGTTGCTAACAAAGGGACACGGTGAATCGTGTTCAAGAGGTGGTCTCTAATATAAATTGGTCTGCATGCATGCATGACGAATTTGGTCGTGAAGGTGGTCACACACGAGAGAAACGATTCTATACACCAGAGCCACATTATCTTGAGTAGACTAAAATACAAGCTGTATCACATTAAATAAATAATACATTTTGAATTTAGAAACTATTCCATTGCATAAAACGTTAATTACTCAATTTGGACAGTGTGCATATATAGAGATACATAATTAATCTCTAATTGTGATATGTTAATTTAATTTAATTAACACTGATTGTCACCTTAATTAACGCTGACGACATGGGATCATTGCAGCTATTGCGTGTTGAAAAGTTTTGATCCAAAATATGTAAAGAAGAGAGTTGACATTGAAGTTTGCCGTAAACAAAATTGACGCGACTTTCAGTACGACACTTGAAACTTGCTTATGATGTAATCTCAGCTCTGAAATGACGGCACTGTACGATTGAACGCACACAAACGGAAGCGACAAGACCACGTTGCTGATAATTATGATAACGAGGTAAACGAAAGCTTTCGATCTGACGATGTCTCTAACTTGACTTGCCTTCGACAGCGAAGTTTGGACGGATGATGATTGTGAGGAAATGTTGGCTAACATGACCACGTTGGATTGCCTGTTTGATATTCTTTTTTGATGTTGAACTGTTCGCACAATACGACAAAAGAACAAAATTACAAACAAAGAAGGAAGAATGAAGTTGATAAAATAGAAGAATGGCAAATACAGAGCGTGCAGCAACCCATTGCCATCGACACCTATACCACACGTGTACGTATTCTCACTTGCCGACATCACGTATCCGTATGAACTCCATCCTACGAATGGAGGTAACGTTGTCATTATGGATCCTATCCAAATTATTACGCTCCACGTCCAGAAACGTTTCTTGCTGAAAGTTGGATTGAGCACGTTGACGACGACGTCAGAACGACTGTATGACAGCATGGCGATCGCCCAACTTGACCAAGCAAATTGAAAATTGTTGCAAAACCAAAAACCTTGGCATAGGATTTCATCCGTGCGTGAAACTTTGTCAATTGCATCTGGATTTGATTTGCTAAAGAGTGGAATTGCTAGAAAACTGACGAGAGCTCGCATGAAATCAGATGCAATCAAATTAATAATAGGAAAGTTGGCAGATGTACGAAGAGTGGGAAGTTTGAAGAAGACTCGGAGAGCGATGACACAGAAGAGAAGCTGAACAGCAGAAGGAATAACGACAATAGCATCAACAGTAATCCCCGCTGATCCCGACGATGCGTTAAGGTTGATGGATTCTGGGAAATCTCCAGAGGCGCTCTCAGGAAACAAGCTGCCTTCGTTGATCATATTGCTAAGAATAAGAATTTGCTAACTGTAGTGTAGTTTACATACGATGTCGTGTGACACGAGTTCAGATGTCACCGTTCATGCGAAAAGATGTTTGACACTGTGTTAGTAATGACAAAATATGACGACAGCTTGACGAACAGGCTATGCAGGTGACATATAAAAGTGCAAATTTGAGTATACTTTACCTGCGGACCAAAAGCATTTCTTTGATGTAGTGATATATATTTCCTTGTGGGACCTATAAAAATATAAAAATATATTTAAAATATATATTTTACCCACTGACAGTGGGCAAACAAATTACACATACTCCCACAAAATAACTTTGTCAACATTACAGATATATATATATATATATATATATATATATATATATATATATATATATATATATATATATATATATATATATATATATATATATATGAAGACAGAGTTCGTACAGCTGGTGGTCTCTTTAACCTTTCAGTGGTTGAGACCCTGGGGCTTTGGTCATTATTCAGCATCAAAATTCTGAAAGGTATTGCTTCCAAAACATCAGCAGTCAGTGGCCTTAAATTTCACCAGGCTTTCCAAAATACGATGTAGCAACTTTCTATTCAATTATGGAAAAATGACTCGAGAATGATTCATAAGAGAATTCAGCTTGAAGTACAGGACGTTGATAGTTGGGATATACCTAGTGTAATGTAAGACTTGTTGGTTTTGGGATGTTTGAGGAGATTGTTTGAGTTTGTATATATATGCGTGTGTGTGTGTGTGTGTGTGTGTGTGTGTGTGTGTGTGTGTGTGTGTGTGTGTGTGTGTGTGTGTGTGTGTGTGTGTGTGTGTGTGTGTGTGTGTGTGTGTGTGTGTGTGTGTGCTTACGTTTCGTTGCGATATCAGTCTTTCGTTTGTACTATATAGATAGATTAAGATAAAACAAATACTTAAATATATATTATTGATTTAAATGCTTAACTTTACCAGTTTCATTCGTCAACCAGCTATAGCTAACTGATCTAGTCAACTACTAACGCTTATTACTAGGCTTCCTGCAACAGAATCAGGCAAGCTATATTTCAGATTACTAGATGCATGTCAAGCGGACTTGCAAACTAGAGACGAACTCTAAAAAATCCCATACTCTAGCACGGACTAAACTATTTTATAACTTGTTGCCGAGCGTAGCGAGGCTTCTAATCCGGGTCGCACAACAGAAAAAAGCATGGTCCTATATGGCTCTTGGTATATATGTGTGTACACACTAATCTCAAATTTCTCCTTCCCACGACCACATTTTATGATAGGACTTACCTTAAACATCGTTTCCGTGTCCGACTACAGATAAGTCTAAGAACGATTTGTCTAGGTGAGCAAACGGCGACGAAAAAGCTTCATGAACTTCTGTCGCCCCATCTTTTGTATTGTAGCTAGGGATTGTGTGTACGTGACAACCAAGAAACACCTTCAGGAGTTGAATGCCACCTACAGTCAACTATTCACACGTCCCGTACTACAGTAAGATCTTTACTACACTGTGCTGCATCTAACACTGTTGATAGTCAATGTTTGTCGATATCAATTTCTATGTCAGTAAATACCTAGCCTCGGTTCCAGACGCTTTCTCGTACGTGCTGCTGCACGTGACAGGTATTGACCCACATTTCTGTCACGTACAGTAGCACGTACGGGAAAGCGTCTGGAACCAAGGCTAGTAAATACCATACCACTGTCGTTACAACGGAACTGAGCGCATACCTAGACTTTAAATTTCAATTGTCTTGCTCACGATCGCAAAACGGCAACTACCTATACCAGGCCTGTAAACGCAACCTAAACTACTGGGAAGTTTGCATGTTTACATGCATGACAGCTAGGGTTTCAACAATTACGTAGCTAATTGTTATATACGGGTATATGAATTAGAGGAGATACAGGACTTAGGAGGGCAGTTGAGTCATCTGAGTTTTGCTGTGGTTGTGTATATAGACGGTTGTGTTAACTAATAAGTGGTTGTGCTACGATACAACACTAATGTCTAGCTAGGACTCGGCGTGTCAGCAGACGATCTGAAAACTCCGTTGAATGTGTTACTCACGAACGCGAGGCACCTACGGATACCGTACAACTAGTTAGCTAAAGCATGCACTCTTTTTCATTGTAACGACAGTGCTATGGTATTTACGGATAGAAATTGATATCGGCAAACATTGACTATTAACAATGTTAGCTACAGCACACTGTAGTAAGGGATTCATCATTGATCATACTGTAGTACGCGGAACGCATGAATAGTTGACTGTAGGTGGCATTCAGCTTCTGAAGGCGTTTCTCGGTTGTCAAGTAAACACAATCCCTAGCTACAATACAAAAGGATGGGGCGACGGAACTTGTGAGGCTTTTTCATCGACGTTTGCTTACTTTCACGAATCGTTTTTATACTGATCTGTAGTCGAACACGGAAATGATTTTTTGAAGTAGGTTCTATAATGAAACGTGGTCGTGGAGAGAAGAAATTTGAGGTTTGTGCACACACACACACACACACACACACACACACACACACACACACACACACACACACACACACACACACACACACACACGGATATATCTAGAGATTTACTAAGAGTTCGATGGAAAGCCATATAGGTCCACACCCCTTTCTGTTGTGCGACCCGAGTTAGAACTCTTGATATGCTAGGCAATAACCTGTTTAAATTCAATTACTGTACGTAACGTGCAAAACGTTCGAAGAAACTGCCATTTTGTCTAACGTCTAACGCGGGCTATTTGACCGAATCTAACAGTGAACATTGAAGAAAACAGTCTGAGCGTATGGCAAGCGTGTTAAAAGTTTACACCTAATTAAATGATCGAGGAAATTATTCTTCATTGTTCTTTTAATACCAGACTGAATTTAACACGGATACTCTAACACATGCTAGACATTCTGGCGGTTTCAAGGAACCCATGCATCATAGGCGGCATGCACGCACACAATTTCTTCATGGGTGAAAAACGCGTCAACGTACGCTCTAGCTAAGATTCTAGATACATTTTACGCACTGTGGGTCTCTTTGGTGTTTCTAGCTAGTTGCTCTTACCATTACGTACGCGTAGACACTGTACCAGGATTGAGGAAGTAACTATTTATTTTATTTTAGCCTGAGCTTCCTAGCTAGCTAGTCACATTTCAGAGAAGCTTAGTAGAAGAATGGCTAACTCCAAAAATCTTCAACCATTAGAAGCAATGCAGTAAGTTCACAAAAAGAGATTATAGGTCCACGCCTACTATTACCTAGCTAGACTATAAAAAGACGTCGTTTGACCTTGTCTAGCTCTAATATGTACTACATGTATTATAAGACGCGACGAACACAGTCCATCCATGCTTCAACGAATGCTTCAGTATACAAAACAAACTAACCAGCAGAGCATAGATCAGATGTTGCCAACGAGATAGCGAAGCAAATGTGGTATGTGCGCTGCGGTCGTTACCCTGTTGTCCTTCTATGGTTACTCATTCGCAATCCAAACACGTGAGATACGTTAGATTAACATCCGATCTAGCAGTACCGTAGCACTTGATCGGTTGCCTCCATTCTGGACCTAGCTAGAGACAAAAGTAGAAGCTAGTCGTGAGTCGACGTTCTACATGCGCATCACTGCTGCCAGATCCCGAATCCCCAGCTAACTGGTTGTGACGTACATGGAGAGATCAGACAACGGTGTTCAAACGACTGGGAAAAGAATTCTTCTGGCAGCTTCCCATGACAATCAGTTCGCGAACGATCTCAAGCTACAGTTGAGTTGTGAACTCGTCACTCTACGTGGGATGCAGAAATCTCAAGAAGAGCAAAGACACGTGTCTAGAGAGCCCGTGTACTCCGTCCTGGAATTACTGGCCCGCACGCTCAAAAATCGACGTAAATATCACGTAAATCGACGTAAAATACGAAGACACATAAATTTTTGGTAATTTACGATCGTAGATCGTACTTTACGTCTGAAGTGTAGTTTTGCACATGCACTTTGCGGCGTAAATTACGATCGAAGATCGTAAATTACAAAAAATTTACGTGTCTTCGTATTTTACGTCGATTTACGAGCCAGTACTTGCCTCATAGTCATAATAGACGACTGCCTAAGCTATTTTGTAAAAATAATCATATTCACTTCAGCGCCGGATCCAGGAATTTTTGAAAGAGGGGTTCACCGTTAGCAGTTATTTATAGCATTTCTAATTTTCTCTTTTCTAATGAAATTATATGAAATTATTGAACCACGCCTATTGGTAAAGAGGGGGTTGCAACACCGACCCCCTTTGGATCCGGCCCTACACTTTAGCTTGCAACCTCATTCCGGACGCCTGCGTGGTGAAAACGTTTATATCCAAATTAACATTTAATGCAATACGCCATCAGCAGCTGGCATCAGTATGAGAATATTAGGAGATCTTGCTATTTATATCATGACATGCTGCTTTGTAACGCGTGTATACGTGATAGCGGTGAGTCACTGTGCTAACGTCACAAGAAAACAAGATATACATATATAACAATAATAATAATAGTGGCTTAGTGGTCAGCGACAATGGCTACCACTCCATGGTTTGGGGGTTCAAACCCCAGTGACGACAGTAAATTGTGAAACTTGTCTGTCTTTCTTTCTCGTGTTTCTCTAGCTTTATTCATGAGACTATGACTCGTTTCAGTCGTTGGGGAGTTTCTGTGGTCTGGCGAACGGTCCGTTGACGACGACGTCCAGTGCTTTCCTGGTGGTCGTTGATATCCACTAGGCGTGCTGTATCGAGTACGCGGTCACCGTAATGCCTGCAATCTATATTGAATTGGCTAGTCATTGATCGCCGTATGGACTACACGGAAACATGTACCCCGCTGGGCTCACCTGCCGGGTTGGTGGGCGCCCAGATGGGGATAAAGACCCCACTTGCCCATTATGGAGGGGCATAACGACACATAATAATAATAATAATAAAATCTAATAGTACTCAGGGAGTTCGTCGTGAACAACGTTGCCAGGAGCGGATCTAGAATCTGACTGAACGGGGTGCGCGACGGCATAAAATTAATTGTGGGCGTGGTCAGAAAGTTGTTTAATTAAGAAGGGGCATCTTATGCAGGAATAAATGACACACACGCGAGCGCGCGCGCACATGTATTGTGTATGTACACGTACCGTATGTACGTAAGTATAGTCACAATCACTGAATGCAAGATCGAACAACGAGATCCCACCGCTTCTGATTTTGAAAGATGACTTGGCATGTTAATACGAACAAATCAACGTCGTATGCAGAGATTGTCACTGTAAAGAGAATCAAACAGTCTTTACAATATTGAAACTACGTCGCGTTTGGACTTCTTTAGATATGCTTTCGAGTCTTAATTAATGACTACAGATCACAGCCATTGTCCACAAACTGATCTTGCAGAGGACTAACGAGTAGCATGCGCCTAGGATGTGCTGTGGCAGATCGATCCAAAACCTGATCTAAATCAAGAGGCAAAGACTTGTGAACGTCTTATCTTGTGAACTCCTATCTTTACCGTATACACTAAATTTAGATGTGCTTTCGCGCTAAATACACCTACTGTAAACATAGTATGATACTGCGTCTAGAGACATAGGCCTTAGTCTACTTGAAGGGGTGGCGCGCGCCCATCGCGCTTATGCCTGGATCCGCCTCTGGGTGCTCCGCTACTGACGGAGATTACCCAAGAGATGTATATCATCCCGACTTCAATCAGGGAAAATCTGCTATTTTAATTAAGTCACAGTCAAGAATTCTTTTGCAGACGCTTATGTGAAATAGCAAGTCATTCCACGCGGGAGCTGCTGCTGAACCTGGGCAAATAACCAAGGACCATCGCCATGAAGCCAACGTCATCGGAACTGGAGCTGTCTTCTATCCATTGGCAGTGAAATCATTTGGTACATGGAGCGCACATAGCCTGGAAATTCTAAAGCCTATTGCGAGAAAGACGTCACTTTTGCATACTCCGACAATTAGCAAAGCTGTGTTTATAACTTACATGAACGACTATAAATAGGACTTTGGACATATATATATATATATATATATATATATATATATATATATATATATATATATATAGTACAATAGTTTTAAATAGACTACATTTAGTTTCAAAACATAGCTTCTTAGATTTTTCCACATAGGTGGGATATCAAAAAATATTTATTTATTGGCGATCGAAGCGAGCCACTCCCTTGTCATGTCAATTGAAATCGATATATTTTATAAAAATAAAAAGTAAAGAAATAAACAATATATATATATATATATATATATATATATATATATATTCTCGTTTCACTTGGCACTATCCAGAGCACACCGCGTAGAGGTGGAAACAAGCTGTGCTCCAAATTTGATTGGGAAAGGGGGTTGGGACTTTTCATCGTAATATCTAACGAAACAAATTGAAACCCAATTCAACGCAAAGATACTGAAACAAGTAAAATGTCAAGTTTCGACAAAAATGTCAGCTAAAACAGAAATAAGCGAATAGGAACTCAACAAAGCCCATCTAGATAGAGTAACACTAATAACGAAATCTTACGTTAAACGTAGACGGAGAAAGAAGGAAGCAACCAGACACTGACGTTCAAAACGGCGTCAAGGTGCCTAGAAATTCTACATTTTAAAACTCAAATGTAGTTACTACTCGGATCTTTAGCCACTGATACAGGAATGATGTCATCGATTGGCACGAATAGTTCCGTGTAATCAACATTACTTGGATCGTTCGTGTTTATACGTCACAATAAAGTTTTTGTGTCTTGCTGAGATTTCCTGGCCCAAACAACTTCCGCCACTTGAATGGACTCGTCACGAAAGAAACCTACTTCACCAAGTCGTAAGACTCTCGCAAAATAGGCGTAAATAGAATCTTGTCCATCGTATTTTCGTACGTAGACACAGTGTGGCTCTTCTTCGTCGGTTCGTGCTTGCCTCATGAGAACAAGCGCGATCCACGACGACTCAGAGGCTGGAACTTCATTTCTGCCCAGCGCTCCAACTGGTCTGACATGAAGCATGTTGCCAGGAACATCTACATCAGGAATTGCTGCACTACGAAAGGATTTGAATTGAACATCTGGACCATGACGCAGTTATCTGATTCGACTCTCGTCAAGACCGAGATTGTCTTCTGGCATCCATTCTCTCATAGTCGGAAAAGACGAGTTGTTGGCCTGTTGTTTCTCTTCTTCATACTTTGTAGCAAGATCGCCGTAGTCTTTGTGGTGTACTCGAAAGAAATCTTCCATGTGACCGTACTGAAAGGTCCTAGTATGTCCACTCGAGACTCTCCATAGAGATATCCGGATGCTCGACCTGTGACACGTCGTACCATGTACTGCGTATATCGCCGATCAAAGTCTTCAGGTCAGACTCAAAACCTAACAACTGAAATGACTCCCTTGGATATAATGGGTGCATATCATATATCGGCGAGTCTGGCGGGACCTGCAGTTGTAGCAATGTACACGCGCTATGTACAGAAACAGTCTCCATGACTGTAGCTTCGGAGAATCTTTTGTTGTGGTCACGCCTACTTAACATCCCCATTAATCTTTCACATCCAAACATTCATGTGCTGTACATAGTGCAATAATTTTGTATTGCTACAACTGAATGATGAAGAAGATGTAACATAACAACGTGCAAAGATGCTGGAAAGTTCAGTTCTACTTCAGCTAGTGTTTCATGAATTAATGATTCAAGAGTGTCTAAAGAAAAAAAAGCGGCTGTATGTACTGAAGCGGCTATATCACGCAGACAATCAAGCAAGCAAAACAAGACTAGTCGTTGACGTTTGCCGAGCAGACCACGCAGACAAAATTTTAAGATTCCAGTAGTGCCTAGTTTCAGCCAGTCGCTGGTGCGGTGTATCTTTTTATAATTAGTAAACCATGAATCTGACTTAAAACCGAAGCCTATCGGTAGACAAAAATGGACATCGCACGGCCATTGGCAATTCTGGCCTCTTCCGGCGTCAGTTCCCAAAGCCCTGGCAAAGGTTGGACGTCGTCCTCTCCACGGTCTTCTAATGGCCATAAGTCAAGAAAGCGTCCGTGATCACGTTCTTCTGGTAAAACGTGATCCCCGACTTTGACAAAATATCCCGTAAGCACTGAAACAAATGCACCAAGACATTCCGCTGTACGTGTATAAAATCTACTGGTACACTCCCATGCGAACCAAGTCACACAATAGAAAGAGCTGCTACAGCTGTAGGCCCGTTGACTCCAGTCTTCTTTTACTACTCTCTTAACCTTTTTCTGTCATTATTCTTTCCTGTATCCTTTGGCGTATGGGCAAGCATTCTCTTCCTTGGGCAATGACGTCTTCATGATTTCGGGGTTCGGGTATGTCAAGGTCCTCTGAGTTGGAATTGAAGTACACTGTGGCGCTTCGTAAACGATGACTGAGAGGACGAATGTACGCTCGGCTGTTGAGATAGACCACCTTTCGTAAATTGTAAACGTAGTGTCGCTGAATAGTGCAAAGATGACAACCTTGAATAGCGTCTTGCCCCTTCATGCATAAAACTTTTGACTGGGCTTCGTAATCCATAACTAGAATGTCAGTCACAGCTCGTACTGTTGAGCCATCACTGAGGACAATCCCTTAATCGAATAGTTGGACAAATTCGTCAATTACAAGCCTCAGAAAAGAACATATGCCTTTTAGAGAAGAACCAGGAATGATAGTTGTCAAAAAGAAGTGGGCAAATGAATAACGTAACTCTAGAGGCAGATTCAAAATAAGAGCATAAGCAGGCCGCGTAGAGTAGCCCGTTGACCCCTTGCGGAAGGGGTTGACACCATCAATGCTAATTGCTAGAACAAGATTTCGTCGATCTCCTTCCATGATACCACCGTTGGCAAATAGAGATTTCCAGTGGTCGGTCTGATGTAGGTCATTGATGTAGCCGTTGGTTGGAGATGTAACATTGTGGTGGTGTGTCTCAAGCCAACCATTCCATCACTTTCCAAAACTTGTTTTAGTAGTGGAATTAAGGGCAAAACTTTGAAGGTTCTTCTTGGGGGACGATCAAGCCTACGACGTTTTGACATGCCCATGATCTAGATTGCCTGTGGTACCGTCTTGCATTACATTCAGGACATCGCTCGGCGTCAGTCAACTCTTCGTAGTAGGCACAACAGCCATTCGGACACATGTGAAAAGACTTTAACTGTCGAGGGCGTAGTAACCCTAGGAACTGTTTGTATATAGTTGGGAGACGATGTTCTTTGGCAAAATATGTGCCATCAGCTTGAGCAACGATTCTAGCGCTTTCTTAGTTACACCACTGTCCTGAGTAAACCAGGTTTCCAATAAGAGTACTGTCTCAAGAATGGTTGTACTAGAGCCGGAGTAGAGATGGTTACGCAAATTGCTCTGATTATCGCTGTCTCCGTTTTCAGACTCATCATCGCTGCTGCTGCTACTGATGCAGCTGCTGCTACTGCTGCAGCTGCTGCTGTCGACATTGTGTGTATGTTGTTCTTATTGTTCAGGACTATTTTCATCTGAAACAGTCATATGTTAGAATATGTAACCTATCTCTTACTGAGAGAAAGCATATAACGATTAGTTTATTAGATTTAATAAATCTATTATCATTATATAAATTTAAAAATACGTTATTTTAAATTTGGACTAAAGTTTCGGCTAAGAAAACAAATTAAAATATATGCATATTAATATTTAATTAATAATACATATTATTTGAATTTTGTCTTAATAACGAATATATATAATACAACAGTAAACTATTATGTAAATTACTGTATACATAGGATTCTATACACTTGTTGCATTTGTTTTGTATACTTACAAATTATAAAAAAATAATGCTCTAAATTCCACCTTGATTAACTAATTGCTCTCTAAACCTACTTCATCTAATAAATGAAAACCAGCATGCACGTCTTCTTCTGGCGACACTATAGCCTCCATCTGCTCATAATTTTGGCGTTCGAATTCAGACGCTTGATCTGCCTCGCTTGGCGTTGAAGAGTGTTGGCACTCTGCAGCTGCAGGAGCTGTGCATTCCGTGCTCTTAGAGATGTCTTCTGATTGTGCGTGCACTTAAACGCGATTTTCCGCGGCACACTGAACTGACGCAGAATTCTTTTCCGTCATCCATAACGCGTGTTTGATCCTCACGTGTTAATAGAAGAAATTCCTCGTTTATCCAAACTTATTAATTTAAAATGCAGCATTACTATGTTCTAGTGACACGTGCACTGCGTGATTACATGCACTTCTTTGTCACGTCCAACGGAGTTTTCTACTAAAACGCCCGGCAGCGTGCTAATTCGCTAAGGTATGCACTCTTTTCCGTTGTCACGACAGTGCTATGGTATTTACTGACCGAAATTGATATCGGCAAACGTTGACTATTAACAATGTTAGTAGAAGTTTGTAGAAGACTCGCAGAACGATGACACAGAAGACAAGCTGAATATGAACACTGAATCTCATGTTTACTGTTCCCGACGATGCGTTGATGGATTTTGGCAAATCTTCAGAGCTGCTCTCTGTTGAGCCAAACGCACTAACAAGTAATCTGCTTTCGTTGACCATATTGCTAATACTAAAGTTGTGCTTCGTGTAGTGTAGATTAGATGACAAGGATTCAATTCAGGTGAGAGAGGGTGTGTTTGTAATGAGACAGTGTGACAACATTTTAGCATACAAGGTAAACAGGTGAGCTCTAGAAAAGTGCCAATTTGAGTACTTTATCTGCAAACTTTACTTGCAGGTTGTTGTCACTAGTTTCTAATCTGTAATGTGAGAAGCACGTGCGTGCTCATGTGCATGTATTATGACCCGCCATCTGCGGTGAAATTCATACAGACTAACAGTATATAAACAATGGCAATCTATTTTTGTGTCTCTACACTATAAGGCAGGGCGTATGTAGAGAGTGTTCAAAGAATTCGGACAGCTAGACCAAAAATAATTGCATTACGCTGGGCGCAAACACACGCGTGTTTGTAACGTTGGAAGAGGGAATGGGCCAACACAGTCTCGTCCACAATCTCTGACCACATGCCTTGCACTTGGAGTCTGCAAAATGCCAAATCTAAGTGTGTACAAACCTTGGCTTTCTCAGAAATCTTGCGTATACCATGCGCGCCCAGAAAGACGTTACGATGTGGACTAACGATCGTACCTTCTTCTCTTGATTGTTAGCTAGATAGTTACCTGAGGGTCATACACGTTTGTTACATGCTACTGCTACGTGTCTGGCTGCATGTCAGTAAGTGTATGGGATTCCACAATCCCAAAGATGGCAACGAAAAGGAAGTCGAAGCACAAATGCTCTTCTACTATTTATTGCTTCCTATTTAGACTAGCTTCAATGGGTACCATGCATTCACGTACTTAGAACAATTTGCGTCTTAACATTAATCTAGAACATTTCGACGTCTATTTCTCTCTAATGCAAGAGAGTAGCCTTCTTCAACTTCCTCGATGACAAGCATTCGCTTTTCCAAGGTTAGAGTTTTACGGTTTCGAGACATGTGCGGATCAGTAACACAACAGCTTACGATAGTACGTGTATAAACGTGTATACTTCCGTGGACGTGATTCCTAATAATAATAGAGCATGCGCTTGTGTCTAAAGACGTCACTAATTGGTTGCTAACAAAGGGACACGGTGAATCGCGTTCAAGAGGTGGTCTCTAATACAAATTGGTCTGCATGCATGCATGACCAGTTTTGTCGTAGAGGTGGTCACACACGAGAGAAACGATTCTATACACCAGAGCCACATTATCTTGAGTAGACTAAAATACAAGCTGTATCACATTAAATAAATAATACATTTTGAATTTAGAGACTATTCCATTGCACAAAACGTTAATTACTCAATTTGGACAGTGTGTATATAGAGAGATACATAATTAATCTCTAATTGTGATATGTTAATTTAATTTAATTAACACTGATTGTCACCTTAATTAACGCTGACGACATGGGATCATTGCAGCTATTGCTTGTTGAAAAGTTTTGATCCAAAATATATAAAGAAGAGAGTTGACATTGAAGTTTGCCGTAAACAAAATTGACGCGACTTTCAGTACGACACTTGAAACTTGCTTATGATGTAATCTCAGCTCTGAAATGACGGCACTGTACGATTGAACGCACACAAACGGGAGCGACAAGACCGCGTTGCTGATAATTATGATAACGAGGTAAACGAAAGCTTTCGATCTGACGATGCCTCTAACTTGACCTGCCGTCGACAGCGAAGTTTGGACGGATGATGATTGTGAGGAAAAGTTGGCAAACATGACCACGTTGGATTGCCTGTTTGATATTCTTTTTTGATGTTGAACTGTTCGCACAATACGACAAAAATACAAAATTACAAACAAAGAAGGAAGAATGAAGTTGATAAAATAGAAGAATGGCAAATACAGAGCGTGCAGCAACCCATTGCCATCGACACCTATACCACACGTGTACGTATTCCCACTTGCCGACATCACGTATCCGTATGAACTCCATCCTACGAATGGAGGTAACGTTGTCATTATGGATCCTATCCAAATTATTACGCTCCACGTCCAGAAACGTTTCTTGCTGAAAGTTGGATTGAGCACGTTGACGACGACGTCAGAACGACTGTATGACAGCATGGCGATCGCCCAACTTGACCAAGCAAATTGAAAATTGTTGCAAAACCAAAAAAATTGGCATAGGATTTCATCCGTGCGTGAAACTTTGTCAATTGCATTTGGATTTGATTTACTAAAGAGTGGAATTGCTAGAAAACTGACGAGAGCTCGCATGAAATCAGATGCAATCAAATTGATAATGGGAAAGTTGGTAGATGTACGAAGAGTGGGAAGTTTGTAGAAGACTCGGAGAACGATGACACAGAAGAGAAGCTGAACAGCAGAAGGAATAACGACAATAGCATCAACAGTAATCCCCACTGATCCCGACGATACGTTAAGGTTGATGGATTTTGAGAAATTTCCAGAGGTGGTCTCAGTCGAGGACGCACTAGGAAACAAGCTGCTTTCGTTGATCATATTGCTAAGAATAAGAATTTGCTAACTGTAGTGTAGTTTGCATACGAAGTCGTGTGACACGAGTTCAGGTGTCACCGTTCATGCGAAAAGATGTTTGTCACTGTGTTAGTAATGACAAAATATGACGACAGCTTGACGAACAAGCTGGACAGGTGACATAAGAAAGTGCATATTTGAGTATACTTTACCTGTGGACCAAAAGCATTTCTTTGATGTAGTGATATGTATTCCCTTG
>NC_085092.1:7641465-7646465 GCF_963422355.1 Corticium candelabrum | reverse complement strand
TCGATATGCTAGGCAATAACCTGTTTAAATTCAATTACTGTACGTAACGTGCAAAATGTTTGAAGAAACTGCCATTTTGTCTAACGTCTAACGTGCGCTATTTGACCGAATCTAACAGTGTACATTGAAGAAAACAGTCTGAGCGTATGGCAAGCGTGTTAAAAGTTTACACCTAATTAAATGATCGAGGAAATTATTCTTCATTGTTCTTTTAATACCAGACTGAATTTAACACGGATACTCTAACACATGCTAGACATTCTGGCGGGTTCAAGGAACCCATGCATCATAGGCGGCATGCACGCACACAATTTCTTCATGGGTGAAAAACGCGTCAGCGTACGCTCTAGCTAAGATTCTAGATACATTTTACGCACTGCGGGTCTCTTTGCTGTTTCTAGCTAGTTGCTCTTACCATTACGTACGCGTAGACACTGTACCAGGATTGAGGAAGTAACTATTTTAGCCTGAGCTTCATAACTAGCTAGCTAGTCACATCTCAGAGAAGCTTAGAAGAAGAATGGCTAACTCCAAAAATCTTCAACCATTAGGGGCAATGCAGTAAATTCACAAAAAGAGATTATAGGTCCACGCCTACTAATACTTAGCTAGACTATAAAAGACGTCGTTTGACCTTGTCTAGCTCTAATATGTATTACATGTATTATAAGACGCGACGAACACAGTCCATGCTTCAACGAATGCTTCAGTATACAAAACAAACTCACCAGCAAAGCATAGATCAGATGTCGCCAACGAGATAGCGAAGCAAATGTGGTATGTGCGCTGCGGTCGTTACCCTGTTGTCCTTCTATGGTTACTCATTCGCAATCCAAACACGTGAGATACGTCATAGTAACATCCGATCTAGCAGTACCATAGCACTTGATCGGTTGCCTCCATTCTGGACCTAGCTAGAGACAAAAGTAGAAGCTAGTCGTGAGTCGACGTTCTGCATGCGCATCACTGCTGCCAGATCCCGAATCCTCAGCTAACTGGTTGTGACGTACATGGAGAGATCAGACAACGGTGTTCAAACGACTGGGAAAAGGATTCTTCTGGCAGCTTCCCATGACAATCAGTTTGCGAACGATCTCAAGCTACAGTTGAGTTGTGAACTCGTCACTCCGCGTGAGATGCAGAAATTTCAAGAAGAGCAAAGACACGTGTCTAGAGAGCCCGTGTACTCCGTCCTGGAATTACTGTCCCGCACGCTCGAAAATCGACGTAAATATCACGTAAATCGACGTAAAATACGAAGACACGTAAATTTTTCGTAATTTACGATCATAGATCGTACTTTACGTCTGAAGTGTAGTTTTGCACATGCACTTTGCGGCGTAAATTACGATCGAAGATCGTAAATTACGAAAAATTTACGTGGCTTCGTATTTTACGTCGATTTACGTGCTATTTACGTCGATTTACGAGCCAGTACTTGCCTCATAGTCATAATAGACGACGGTCTAAGCTATTTTGTGAGAATAATCATATTCACTTCAGCGCCGGATCCAGGAATTTTTGAAAGAAGGGTTCACCGTTAGCAGTTATTTATAGTATTACTAATTTTCTCTTTTCTAATGAAATTATATGAAATTATTGAACCACGCCTATTGGTAAAGAGGGGGTTGCAACCCCCTTACCCCCTCTCGATCCGTCCCTGCACTTTAGCTTGCAACCTCATTCCGGATGCCTGCGTCGTGAAAACGTTTATATCTAAATTAACATAGAATGCAATACGCCATCAGCAGCTGGCATCAGTATGAGAATATTAGTATATGTTGCTTTGTAACGCGTGTATACGTGATAGCGGTGATTCACTGTGCTAACGTCACAAGAAAACAAGATATACATATATAACAATAATAATAATAATAATAATAATAATAATAATAATAATAATAATAAAATCTAATAGTACACCCAGGGAGTTCGTCGTGAACAATTTTTGCCAGGGGCAGGTCAAGAATCTGACTAAACGGGGTGCGCGACAGTATGATATCAATTGTGGGCGTGGTCAGAAAGTTGTTTAATTAAGAAGGGGCATCTTATGCAGGAATAAATTACACGCACGCGCGCGCACGCACATTTATTGTGTATGTACACGTACCGTATGTACGTAAGTATAGTCACAATCACTGAATGCAAGATCGAACAACGAGATCACACCGCTTCTGATTTTGAAAGATGACTTGGCATGTTAATACGCACAAATCAACGTCGTATGCAGAGATTGTCACTGTAAAGAGAATCAAAAAGCGTTTACAATATTAAAACTACGTAGTCTTTGGACTTCTCTAGATATGCTTCCGAGACTTAATTAATTAATGACTACAGATCACAGCCATTGTCCACAAACTGATATTGCAGAGGACTAACGAGTAGCATGCGTCTAGGATGTGCTGTGGCAGATCGATCCAAAACCTGATCTAAATCAAGAGGCAAAGACTTGTGAACGTCTTATCTTGTGAACTCCTATCTTTACCGTATACGCTAAATTTAGATGTGCTTTCGCGCTAAGTACACCTACTGTAAACATAGTATGATACTGCGTCTAGAGACATCGGCCTTAGTCTGCTTGAAGGGGTGGCGCGCGCCCATCGCGCTTATGCCTGGATCCGCCTCTGGGTGCTCCGCTACTGGCGGAGATTACCAAAGAGATGTATATCATCCCGACTTCAATCAGGGAAAATCTGCTATTTCAATTAAGTCACAGTCAAGAATTCTTTTGCAGACGCTTATGTGAAATAGCAAGTCATTCCATGCGGGAGCTGCTGCTGAGCCTGGGCAAATAACCAAGGACCATCGCCATGAAGCCAACGTCATCGGAACTGGAGCTGTCTTCTATCCATTGGCAGTGAAATCATTTGGTACTTGGACACACACACACACACACACACACACACACACACACACACACACACACACACACACAAACACACACACACACACACACACACACACACACACACACACACACACACACACACACACACACACATATATATATATATATAGTAGAATGATTTTAAATAGACTACATTTAGTTTCAAAACATAGCTTCTTAGATTTTCCCACATAGGTGGGATATCAAAAAATATTTATTTATTGGCGATCGAAGCGAGCCACTCTCTTGTCATGTCAATTCAAATCGATATATTTTATAAAAATAAAAAATAAAGAAATAAATAATATATATATATATATATATATATATATATATATATATATATTCTCGTTTCACTTGGCACTATCCAGAGCACACCGCGTAGAGGTGGAAACGAGCTGTGCTCCAAATTTGATTGGGAAAGGGGGTTGGGACTTTTCATCGTAATATCTACCGAAACAAACTGAAACCCAATTCAACGCAAAGATACTGAAACAAGTAAAATGTCAAGTTTCGACAGAAAAATGTCAGCTAAAACAGAAATAAGCGAATAGGAACTCCACAAAGCCCATCTAGATAGAGTAACACTAATAACGAAACCTTACGTTAAACGTAGACGGAGAAAGAAGGAAGCAATCAGACACTGACGTTCAAAACGGCGTCAAGGTGCCTAGAAATTCTACATTTTAGGACCCAAATGTAGTTACTACTGGAATCTTTAGCCACTGCTACAAAGATGATGTCATCGATTGGCACGAATGGTTCCTTGTAATCAACATTACTTGGATCGTTCGTGTTTATATTCCACAATAAAGTTTCTGTGTCTTGCTGAGGTTTCCTGGCTCAAACAACTTCCGCCACTTGAATGGACTCGTCACGAAAGAAACCTACTTCACCAAGTCGTAAGACTCTCGCAAAATAGACGTAAATAGGATCTTGTCCATCGTCTGTTCGTACGTAGACACATTGTGGCTCTTCTTCGTCGGTTCGTGCTTGCCTCATGAGAACAGCGATCCACGACGACTCAGAGGCTGGAACTTTATTTCTGCCCAGCGCTCCAACTGGTCTGACATGAAGCATGTTGCCAGGAACATCTACATCAGGAATAGCTGCACTACGAAAGGATTTGAATTGAACATCTGGACCATGACGCAGTTATCTGATTCGACTCTCGTCAAGACCGAGATTGTCTTCTGGCATCCATTCTCTCATAGTCGGAAAAGACGAGTTGTTGGCCTGTTGTTTCTCTTCTTCATACTTTGTAGCAAGATCGCCGTAGTCTTTGTGGTATACTCGAAAGAAATCTACCAGGTGACCGTACTCAACATGTCCTAGTATGTCCACTCGAGACTCTCCATAGAGATATCCGGATGCTCGTCTTGTGACACGTTGTACCATGTACTGCGTATATCGCCGATCAAAGTCTTCAGTTTCTTGGTCAGACTCAAAACCTAACAACTGAAATGACTCCCTTGGATATAATGGGTGCATATTATATATCGGCGAGTCTGGCGGGACCTGCAGTCGTAGCAATGTACACGCGCTATGTACAGAAACAGTCTCCATGACTGTAGCTTCGGGGAATCTTTTGTTGTGGTCACGCCTACTTAACATCCCCATTAATCTTTCACATCCAAACATTCATGTGCTGTACATAGTGCCACACTTTCGTATTGCTACAACGGAATGATGAAAAAGATGTAACATAACAACTTGCAAAGATGCTGGAACGTTCAGTTCTACTTCAGCTAGTGTTTCATGAATTAATAATTCAAGGGCGTCTAAAAAAGCGGCTGCATGTACTGAAGCGGCTATATCACGCAGACAATCAAGCAGGCGAAACAAGACTAGTCGTTGACGTTTGCCAAGCAGATCACGAAGACAAAATTTTAAGATTCCAGTAGTGACTAGTTTCAGCCAATCGCTGGTGCGGTGTATCTTTTTATAATTAGTAAGCCAGGAATATGACTTAAAATCAAAGCCTATCGGTAGACAAATGGACATTGCACGGCCATTGGCAATTCTGACCTGTTTCGGCGTCAGTTCCCAAAGCCCTGGCAAAGGTTGGACGTCGTCCTCTCCATGGTCTTCTGATGGCCATTAGTCAAGAAAG
>NC_085092.1:7618965-7636465 GCF_963422355.1 Corticium candelabrum | reverse complement strand
AATCTGGGTGTGTTAGAAGTTGCCAGATACGTTAGAGAAAGACTAAACGACGGTTAGCTACTCAAACGTCACTAAAATCACTTAATTTCACAACGTTGCCATAATATTTCTTTTTCAGTTGTCAAGACATGACAGCTGAAGACCAACCTGGTAGAATTAGTATATATTATTCAATTTCTAGAGATTGCACTCTTGATTTTGATTATACGAATTTGCATGCAGACAACTTAGTAACATAAAGTTTGCAAAAGTTTTAAATAAATGTCACAGCTTCTTACAACAAATGAGTTTGCTTCTGACTTAGCGATAAATTTAACAAATGGTAAAAAAGATTCCAATCTTGTGTGCAATGTATCTCCTTTTCTTGTAGTTTTCAGTAGTTCTTCTAAACTGACGCGTACAGCTTCAGCAGCAGTGGCAACCTCAACCCAGTGATCAACAGTATTGCTCTTCCTGTTACAAACACTACGCAAATGACGAATACAATCCTGAAGTTCATTCGGTTGACGTGTAGGTAATGGTGGAAGATTACAATGCAATTTTACCCAAAGTGGATAAACCTTCAAAATCATTTGCTGAATGTTGTCAGCCAGTTGGACACCAGATCGAAGTTCTAGATTGCTTAGAGATAATGTAATATTAGATAGTGTTTCACGCTCGTATTTACACTTATCACGTGTATTCTTCGAATCCGAAGTCTTAATAGTCAATGTTTGCCGATATCAATTTCTGTCAGTAAATACCATAACACTGTCGTTACAACGGAAAAGTGTGCATACTCTAGCTAAGTAGGACGCGGCCGGGAGTTTCAGTAGAAAACTCCGTTGGACGTGTTACTCACCAATGCGAAGCGCCTACGGATACTGTAAAACAAGTTATAAAATAATTTAGTCCGTGCTAGAGTATGCGTTTTTTAGAGTTCGTCTTTAATTAAACAGTCGCTTGCAGGTAGTGCACAGCAGAGGCTGTTGGTCTTGACATCTGCTGTGATCGGCTCCGTCACGAGCCTTCTGACTACTTTGGGCATTTTCTAATTCTATTCTTGAAGAGACGATTGAGTTAATTTTGCTAGCACAGACGTTCTTCCACTTTTGCCTGTCCTGCGTAAGCTGGGACCAGGTGCTTGTTATGCCAACCATTTTAATTAAGGTCTTTTACAATCCTGTATTTCCACCTTAGTCTGACCCCATGCGCTGGACGAGTTGATGGTAGCCACGCATGAAGCAGCTGCTTGGGCAGACGATGATCTTCCATACGTTCTAGATGACCAAGCCATCTAAGCCGCCGAGCCATCAAAGAGTATTCTGCAGTTTCAAGATTGCCAAGCTTGTGCCTGATGTCATATTTGATGTGATTCGTTCCAATTGTTGTTTGAACTTGTCTATGCCCAGCATGAAACGTTGAAATTGATTTGTAAATGTGACAAGCCTTGTGATATCTCTTCTAGTCACGGCCCAAGACGATGATCCATACAGTAGAACTGATAAGACAGTTGACTGGAACAGCACATTTTTGTCTCAGATGTTACACGGGAGAATGAAAGACAGCTTCTTTTAGTGCTCCAAAGCACTTTTCTGCTTGTGCAATTCTTTTTGTTATGTTCAGGTCTAAGCTCAAATCATCTGGCACACTGCGACTGGGAATCCCCATATCAATATCCCCAGCATCTTTAACACACAGTTTGGGACCATGAGTCATCAACTTTGTCTTTTCATAACTCACCGTCAACCCATAGCTTGCAGCAATTGAGGCAAAGTTTTGGATTGCTGCATAGGCACTCTCTCGTGTTTCTGTTAGTAACGCTGAGTCATCAGCAAACTGCAATTCCATTGCCATCCCGTCAGGAGCGTTCCTTTTTGATATCCTCCAACCAAAGACTTGGCCATGTCATACTTGAATCTAATGCCTGTATCTTTCACTTTCTCTCTCCACTCTTTCATGACACAGTTGATGTATATATTCGATAAAATTGGTGTCAAAACACATCCCTGCCTTAGACCATTTCGTACTTGAATTTCTTCTCCAAAGTTACTCTCATACTTGACTACCGCTCACATCTGGTCATGAAAGGATCGAACAACTGTAATCAGTGACGATGGAATACCTTCTTTCTTCAGAACTGAATAGAGAGCCTCTCTAGGTACAGAGTCATACGCTCTTTTGATGTCCACAAATACTGCAAAACCTTTGGTGTTGTGCTCTCTTGTTTTCTCCATTACCTGTCGTAAGCAGAAGATCAGCCTCTTTCATTGCCAAAACCGCATTGTGACTCTAAAAGAAAAGTTTCTGCAAAGTCAGCTAGGCCACATTTGAGAATTCCAGCGGCAGTCTTCCCAGCAACATCTAAAAGACTTATTCCTCTCCAATTGTCACAGCGTTGGAGAGACCCTTTTTAGAAATGGGAACTATGATTGCATCTGCCCATTCCTTCACCACACGTCCTTCTTTCCACACATCATGCACCAAGTCAAGAAGAGCTTGCTTGAAATTAGGACCAGAACATTTTACCATTTCAGGTAAAATACCATTAGTACCAGCCGCTTTGTTTGGTTCTATCATCTCAAAATGGCTGACGTTAGCTCTTCCAAGTCGAGAAGGCGAGTCAGGTCAATGACCTCCTGTTGTTGTTTCAGGTTCTCTATATGAGGCAGATCAAAGATAGTCTCAACGTTCAACACACCAGTGAAGTGTTCAGTCCACCTCACTAGTCTGTCCTCAACAGTTTCACACACAAACACACACACACACACACACACACACACACACACACACACACACACACACACACATACACACAAACACACACACACACACACACACACACACACACACACACACACACACACACACACACACACACACACACACGGATATCTAGATACCGAGAGTTCGATGGAGCCATGTAGGACCACACCCTTTCTGTTGTGCGATCCGGATTAGAAGCCTCGCTATGCTCGGCAATAACCTATCTAACACCGGGTTCAATTACTGTACGTAACGTGCACAACATTTGAAGAAACTGCCATTTTGTCTACTGTTTAACGCGCGCTATTTGACCGAATTTAGCAGTATATTGAAGGAAACAGTCTGAGGGTATGACACGCGTGTTAGTAAGTTTACACCTAATTATTTTGCATTTTTCTTTTAATACCAGACTGAATTTAATTAAACTCTGCAATGGTGAGATATTTAGTTTCATTTATCACTGATTGTCAACTTGACGCTGACGACATGGGATCATTGCAGCTGTTGCGTGTTGAAAAGTTTTGATCCAAAATATGTAAAGAAGAGAGTTGACATTGATGTTTGCCGCAAAGAACAGTGCCGCGACTATTAGTACCACACTTGAAAGCTGCTTGTGATGTAATTTGAGCTCTGAAACGACGGCATTGTACGATTGAACGCACACAAACTGAAGTGACAAGACCACGTTGCTTATAATTATGATAACGATGTAAAAGAAAAGCTTTAGATCTGACGATAGCTTTAGCTTGATTTGCCGTCGATGGCTGATTTGAGGTTTGGGCTGATGATGAGTGAACGTTGGCTAACATGACCACGTTAGATTGCCTGTGTGATAAAATTCTTTGGCGTTGAACTGTTCGTACAATACGAGAAAAACACAGAATGACAAGAAGAGAAGGAAGAACGAAGTTGATAAAATAGAAGAATGGCAAATACAGAGCGTGCTACAACCCGTTGCCACCGGCACCTCTACCACACGTGTACGTTTTCTGATTTGCCGATACCACGTATCCGTACGAACTCCATCCTACGAATGGAGGTAAAGTCGTCACTATGGATTCTATCCAAATTATCACGCTCCACGTCCAGAAACGTTTCTTGCTGAAAGTCGGACTGAGCACGTTGACGATGACGTCAGAACGACTGTATGACAGCATGGCGATCGCCCAACTTGACCAAGCAAATTGAAAATTGTTACAAAACCAAAAAGCTTGACAAAAGATTTCATCCGTGCGTGAAATTTGTCAATTGCATCTGGATTTGATCCGCTAAAGAGTGGAATCGCTAGAAAACTGAGGACAGCTCGCATGAAATCAGATGCAATCAAATTGATGATGGGAAAGTTGGTAGATGTACGAAGATTGGGAAGTTTGTAGAAGACTCGGAGAACGATGACACAGAAGAGAAGCTGAACAGCAGCAGGAAAAGCAAGAATGGCATCAACATTGATCCCCGCTGATCCCGATAATGCGTTGATGGATTCTGACAAATCTCCAGAGATCTCTGTTGAAGACGCACTAGGAAGTAAGCTGCTTGCATTGACCATATTGTAGGAATAAGGATTTGCTATGTAGTGTGATAGAAGTCGCGCAAAGTATACGAGTTCAGGTGCCACCGCGATAGAAGGTTGTGACACTGTGTTAATGACAACAGCTTGCATGACGTACAAGCTAAGCAAATGGTTTAGGAAAGCGTAAATTTGAGTAGTTTACGTACCGGAGGTCAAAGGTTGATTTCTTTGATTTTTAGTGAGCTAATTATGTTTAAGTATCGATTGCATATTATGCTGAGCAAAATGTCATTAATTTTATTAATAATTAATTAATCTATAGAATGTGACAAGCACGTGCATGCGTGCTTACGCGTGATTAAGGCGGGCCATCTGCGTTGAAATTTATGTATTTAAGGTAAAAATGCTAATGAGTCGATCCGTGTTGCCGAACAGTGGCATAGCCAGAGTCCAGGATTTGGGGGTACACAGGAGAGTAATGGGACATTGACAGGTGTCATCACTGAAATTAGTGGACAAACGACCATCGTATCTAGATCAAGCAAAGTGCTCTATCGGCGCAGCCATTTTGAATCTTTGTTCCCTCTGTGCTCGCAAACCGCCGTTCCTTTCCGCTCCTCGATCCTCTAGCAAACGACCTTCTGTACTTTCGAAGAGCGACTGGTGTCCTTCGTGGTGCCCGGTACCCCGTGCCTTTGGCACGCGGTCTTTACTCACTGAAATAGCAACTGCTGCCGTTCGCTAGCTGTGCCCTGTTGCTATGCGCCGGTGGCGTTCTCTGTAGTTCTTCTGTTCCCCACAACGGCAGAAACGTCTTTGAAGTGAAAACGTCCAACATTGAACGGGATATTTAGAGCTCTGAGCGAAATTCTTCATGAGAATTTTGTCCGGCTGCTTACTTCTTCAGGACGGAGTAAAAGTATACCGTATAAGATGAAATATTGCTCGCGGGGAATTTATTTTGGCGGATTGGCGGATTTTCAGCGACCGTCAATATAAAATCCGCCATTAATTTAGCCACAGGGATATGTAGACGTCATCACCCACGTGGATCACGCATCGTAAAGCGACGTCACTCGGATGAAGCCACGAGATGGTAGGTAATCAGTGGTGGCCGTCTGCTGTGCGTATGAATGAGGCCGTGATGAAGCTGGACTGTCACGGGGGTCCCGTTCTTTGCACTGACACGGCAGTTCTTCATCACTAGGCAGTAGTTGGTGCTAGTAAGCTAGGGAAATGTGAGCCACGAACACAGCTGTCAATCACAAACTCCTCCATGACCACTTATCCTACAAAATCCGCCATTATGCTTTGTTCATCAATTTCTTAGCAAACTGCCAATATAAATTCCTGTCAATGTTTTATCTTACACGGTATGTGAACGCGGGATACTCATGCAGCAACATAAATTTGCATACAAATTTAAATCAATTAAGTAGTTCTAATTTAGTTCACGCCTGCAAATGAGATATACCTACTTTATGAATTCATACAACAATAAATTAATTAATTATTAAGCAACTAATAATCTAAACTGCAGGTGCGGAGAATGGGCCAGTGAGATAGTATATGTATAAATGTACATATGTATGCATATTAATAAGTGTTCATGTACTCTGGTAGGTAAATAAAATTAGTCACAAACCAGTCTCGTGCACGCGTATGTGTCATTCCCGTGACCAGGATGCGCTCCCGGTGCCACACCAAACACCCGCCTTATCCGAGTTTGGCCACTCCTGAAATTTGTAGCTGTTGGGTGTTGAAGTGTTTTGATGCAAACCACGTAGAAACGCGATGTTCAAACTATATAACTAGGGAATGCAGTACTCATGCGCTATCATTTGAAAACTACTGCGCTTAGCCTTTTACCTTTACATTGCAAGTTATAAATTAATTTAGTTTTTGTAATTACATTAGAGAGGTCTGGATGCCCGAGGCTGTTTACTTACGTCAGCACACGGTACGGTAGGATGACATCTAGCGATAGTGCGTCTACTGGCGATTCTACCGGCAAAGGTAATCGGGTATGAGTTGTTATTGTTGTTGTTGTTTTGTCTAGTGTAGTTAATCAAGAGAGGCCCTTTGCGAGGTGAGATATCTAATATGCAGACAGATATCATACCGCAACATCTGTTTTTTGAAAAATACGTACGCCAGCTGACGGATGAACGTTGGCTACAGTTATAAGGCTGCTTTCAAAGCATGTTTGCCGCCGCGCGCATGCTCTAGGCTACATGTACAGTGTGCATGCGTAGTGTATGTAAAAAACCTCTACAGTACATGTACACTGGACATCTTCTGTTTTAAGGTGTCGCAATGATGACATGTCATACCATTCAAAACCTTCAAGACGAGGTGATTCAAGATCTTAGTACAAAGTACGCGGTCCACGTGGATAGTCGGTCTTGCCAATTGGACGAAGATGCTCTAGACTCGAATAATGCAGACTGCTATGCGGTGAAACATTGGGGTGTCTGTCAACATACAAGTGTTTGGGAATTTAAAGAGAACTGTTCAGTTTTTGTATTTCCTTTTACACCATATGTCAAAGACCTAGATCAACGTCAAAAGATTCGATTAGGAGCATATGTTGATGAGGCACATGACTCTGGTAAGTGTATAGTTACTCTTCTTGAGAAGAGCTGCTCATTTACAGACCTTAAACGTTTTCATGCTATTCTGAATATGAGGAAGGTGTTGACTGTTGACAAGAGCAATAGTGACTGTGCTGGATATGTCAGCACCATCATTAGGCACTTGCTGAGCAGCCATCCTACTCAGAATGAAGCAACAAGCTGGACTGGAATTTGGACTGATGCTTTCTGTGAACTTGAGAGGCTATATAGTTACTGCCATGCATCTGATTGTCTTTTGTCCAATGACAATCATCATGATCGTGGTTGTTGGACTGTTTATGTCCAAATTGGTCATGGTCTACTCAAACTACTCTTCACGTATCTTGATTCTTTGGATCTTGAAGAGACTTCGGATTTGAAGAATACACGTGATGAGTGTAAATACGAGAATGAAACACTATCAAATATTACATTATCTGTAAGCAATCTAGGACTTCTGCCTGGTTTCCAACTGGCTAACAACATTCGGGAAATGATTTTGAAGGTTTATCCACATTGGGTAAAAATGCATGGTGATCTTCCACCATTACATACAGATCAGCCCAATGAACTTAAGGAATGCGTTCATCAGTTGAGTAGTGTTTGTAACATGAAGAGCTATACTGCTGATGACTGGGTTGAGGTTACCACTGCTGCTGAAGCTGTACGCGTCAGTTTAGAAGAACTACTGAAAACTACAAGAAAAGGAGATAGGTTGCACGCAAGATTGGAATCTCTTTTACCATTTGTTAAATTTATTGCTAAGTCAGAAGCAAACTCATTTGTTGTAAGAAGCTGTAACATTTATTTAAAACTTTTGCAAACTTTGTGTTACTAAGTTGTCTGCATGCAAATTCGTATACTCAAAATCAAAAGTGCAATCTCTAGAAATTGAATAATACATACTAATTCTACCAGGTTGGTCTTCAGATTTCACATCTTGACAACTGAAAAAGAAATATTACGGCAACATTGTGGAATTAAGTGATTTTAGTGATGTTTGAGTAGCTAACCGTCGTTTAGTCTTTCTTTAACGTATCTGGCAACTTGTAACACACCCAGATTGCGTGGAACGACGTTAGTGAATTGAGACAAGAAGTCATCAAACTGTACCAAATCGTCCGGACTCGTACCATCTAGAACTACTATCACGTGGCTGTTAGGTTCCACTAATTTTTGTGCTTCTCTCACAGCTAGTACTCTGAATTGCTTGATGTCAGCTTCGTTGTTTTTTGAAATGTAATGATCAAACACAAACACCAGGACGGAGAACATGGGCTCTCTACATACTTGTCTCTGTCTCTTCTGCTCTTCTTGAAATTTCTGCATCTCACGTGGAGTGACGAGTTCACAACTCAACTGTAGCTTGAGATCGTTCGCGAACTCATTGTCATGGGAAGCTGCCAGAAGAATTCTTTTCCCAGTCGTTTGAACACCGTTGTCCATGTACGTCACAACCAGTTAGCTGGGGATTCGGGATCTGGCAGTACTGATGCGCATGCAGAACGTCAACTCACGACTAGCTTCTACTTTGGTCTCTTGCTAGGTCCAGAATGGAGGCCCGATCAAGTAGCCTCGCCCCAGACGTGTGTGTGTGTGTAGGTGATGGAGGCACTTCCGGGGCTGAATGCGATTAAGTGCTAGGGTGTGTTATTATGACGCATCTCACGTGCTCGGATTACAAATGTGTAACCATAGATGACAACACGGTGACGCCCGCAGGGCGCGCACTTACCACATTTGGCTTCGCTATCTCGTTGGCATCTGACGTATGCTCTGCTGGTGAGTTTGTTTTTTTGTATACTGAAGTATTCGCTAAAGCATGGACTGTGTTCGTCGCGTCTTATAGTACACGTAATACATATCTAGAGCTAGACAAGGTCAAACGACGTCTTTATATAGTCTATATATTAGTAGGCGTGACCTGACTAATCTTTTTTCGTGAAGTTCCATCATTGCTCGTAATGGTTGAAGATTTTTGGAGTTTTCAGTCTTTGGGAACTTCTTCTAAGATTCTCTGAGATGTGACTAGCTAGGAAGCCTAGGCTAAAATACTTACTTCCTGGTACAGTGTGTAGGCGTTCCTAGAGTACATACTGGCAAGAGCAACTAGCTAGAAACACCAAAGAGACCCGCAGTGCGTAAAATGGATCTAGAATCTTAGCTAGAGCGTACGTTGACGCGTTTTCCATCCATGAAGAAATTGTGTTCGTCCATGCCATGATACATGGGTTCCTTGAAACCGCCAGGATGTCTGGGGTTAGTGTGGGACGGCGTGAGTGTTGTAACTGCTTGGAAATACGTAACTTGCTGTTTCATCTCTAGTGCTTCAAGTTCGAGAAGTCAAGTTATCATGGTTTGGTGCGTTTGTTGGGGTTGGCGAGCCTAGTTAAGGTACAGTACTGCATGTAGATTGAATATCTAAAATTTAGAACATACAGGTCTGCATCGCTATTTACACAGTTTCAGAAAATGACATTCTTTTTTCAGGTTTGTACTTCAATACAGACGACTGTTACTGCCCTCTACGTACTGCACGAAACGAGTTTCATCTGAAACTATGTCGTCACAGTGCAATGTCGAAATGACGTCGCAAAACCACAATACAGGTTAGCTCCACTTCCACTGTAGTTTTATATTTTTTGTGATCAACAGCACGCCCTGACGCCATTTTGGGCGGGAAAACATGATATACTAAAAATTTTAGAGGGCGCGCGATCTGGAGTGATCTACTAGTAGCTAAAATGATTGCTATTGATATGTGTGCAGGTTGCACGTTTCTTATTTCATATACACCGTCCAGTGATGCAGAGGACGAATGGATGACGAACTTGTCGACTTGTTTGCTTGAGAAAAGAATTGATGTAAAGCAGTTGCCTTTGTCTGCAAGTGAAAATGAAGCAGGGATGAAGCATCACGACAAGATAACGTTTTGCTTTTGGATTTGTGTTATTACCAAGCGTTTCCTGACTCGTCATGATTGCCTTGCCTCTGTTCACAAAATTTTTCTTGAGTTGGCAAAAACCAGCAAGAGCAATTTTCGGATTTTGCCACTGTTGCTTGTTAGTGATCTGCAAGAGAAGGAGCAATTGAAAGAGAGGTTCAGGCAGCTATTACCTAATCTCTGGAATCGTAGGCCAATTATAACAACTCTAGAAAAACAGAGTGCTGCTCGAATTGCCAGTATTGTCTTTCAAACGTCTAAACGAGGTAAATCACATCTGATATATACCATTTATTTATTTATTTATTTATAATTACACAGCCATACCAGTGCAGCAGCATGGTCAAACCCACATCATGATCGCACGAGCACGTATCATGATAGAGCAACATCATGGTAGAGCACAGTTTATGGTAGAGCACACAGCACAGTTGAGCACTTACCATAGTCGAGCACACGTTATGATCGAGCACACATCATGGTTGAGCACACATCATGGTAAGAGCACAGTGTATGATGGTAGAGCACACAGCACAGTCGAGCACTTAATCATCATGGTCGAGGTCACATTGTGTAGAGCATACAGCACAGTTGAGCACACATTATGATCGAGCACACATCATTGTTGAGCACACATCATGGCTGAGCACACATCATGGTAGAGCACAGTGTATGGTAGAGCACACAGCACAGTCGAGCACTTAACATGGTCAAGAACACATCATTATTGAGCACACATCATGGTCGAGCACACGTCATGGTTGAGCACACATCATGGCTAAGCACACGGCACAGTCCATCACTAGCACACATCATGGCTAAGCACACGACAGAGTCGATGGACTGTGCCGTGTGCTTAGCCATGATGTGTGCTCAGCCAGTGATAGACTGTGCCGTGTACTTAGCCATGATGTGTGCTCAGCCATGATGTGCGGTCAGCCATGATGTGTGCTCAGCCATGATGTGTGCTCTACCATGATGTGTGATGGCATCACACATCATGGTAGAGCACACATCATGGCATCACACATCATGGTAGAGCACACATCATGGCTGAGCACACATCATGGTAGAGCACACAGCACAGTCCAGCACACATCATGATTGAGCACACATTATGGTCAAGCACACATCATTGTCGAGCACACATAATGGTCAAGCACACATCATGGTTGTACACATCATGGTTGCACACATCATGGCTGAGCACACATCATGGTTGAGCACACATCATGGTTGCACACATCATGGCTGAGCACACATCATGGCTGAGCACACGGCACAGTCCATCACACGTCATGGCTGAGCACACATCATGGCTGAGTAGACGGCACAGTCCATCACACGTTATAATCGAGCACACATCATGGTAGAGCACACAGCACAGTCCAGCACACATCATGATTGAGCACACATCATGGTCAAGCACACATCATGGCTGAGCACACATCATGGTTGAGCACACATCATGGTTGAGCACACATCATGGTTGAGCACACATCATGGCTGAGCACACATCATGGTTGAGCACACATCATGGTTGCACACATCATGGTTGCACACATCATGGCTGAGCACACGGCACAGTCCATCACACGTCATGGCTGAGCACACATCATGGCTGAGTAGACGGCACAGTCCATCACACATTATAATCGAGCACACATCATGGTAGAGCACACAGCACAGTCCAGCACACATCATGATTGAGCACACATCATGGTCAAGCACACATCATGGCTGAGCACACATCATGGTTGAGCACACATCATGGTTGAGCACACATCATGGTTGAGCACACATCATGGCTGAGCACACATCATGGCTGAGCACACGGCACAGTCCATCACACATTATGATTGAGCACACATCATGGTAGAGCACACATCATGACTGAGCACACATCATGGTAGAGCACACAGCACAGTCCAGCACACATCATGATTGAGCACACATCATGGTTGCACACATCATGGCTGAGCACATATCATGGTTGAGCACACATCATGGTTGCAAACATCATGGTTGCACACATTATGGTTGAGCACACATTATGGTTGAGCACACATCATGGTCAAGCACACAACATGGTCAAGCACACATCATGGTCGAGCACACATTATGGTTGAGCACACATTGTGGTCGAGCACACATCATTGATGCACACATATCATGGTCGCACATATCATGTCTAAGCACACATTATCATTGAGCACACATCATAGTCTAGCACACATTATGGCTGAGCACACATCATGGTTGAGCACACATCATGGTCGAGCACACATGGTTGAGCACACGTTATGGTCGAGCACACATCATTGTCGAGCACACATCACACAGCATGTCACATGATCTGTAGGTAATGCGTGATGCAGCACTGAGCTAAACAGTTGACGAAAACCAGCATTACTTTATGGAAAAGATAAAGTAAAATTTATTGTGTATTTTAATGGGACATTACAATGTTCTGTATGCATTAATTCTACGGTATGGAGTTGTTATATGCACAAAGACTCACAAAACCTTATGGTACACTCAATTGCTCGAGCTACCTTGCGCACACATTGGTCTGCGTAATACGGGGTTTTGTATATGTGTATCTGTGTACTAGATGGTTCTAATAACAAAGGCTGCTGCTGCAGTCGTCTACAGCTAACCGACTCTGATTTGTGTCTCAGCGATGTGCAGCTGAAGGGAGTCGATGCTCTCTGGAATTCAAACAAGAGAGAGGTGCCATTGCACAAGACAAACAATGTTCTTGGATTATCATTAGCGCACCTTAGGGTGAGTTGTCGTAGTGTAACTGTTTCAACTCGGTTTCAATTATATAGATAACTAGATACATGACTCGTCCTTCGTACGGTCAAGATACTGTGTAGGGTTCTGACGGAAGACGCAGTCTGCACACGTCACGTGCAATCTTTGTCGCGAGGTCCCGGATGTTCTGAATGAATTCGAATCTTGTCTTCGCGCTTTTTTCGATAGAAATCAACACACTCCCTATCTAGCGCTTGGTACAGAAAATGTGTAGTTTGGATTTGGTGCAAACGCAATCAGAATTTGGAGAGAAACAAAAGCGATAATTAATGAGTAAGTACTATCAGCAAGAAATATTTGATTGCTTGAAGCTTTGCGAAGGACGACGACACGTACAGTCTACACTGGACTGGTGTGGGCATGTGTTCGATGAACTGAAATGTGTAGTGTTTGCGTCATCGAGAAATTTTACGCGGGGGTCGACCCCTTGAGAGGGGACCCTGTGCAATTTTTGGAAATTCTTTTACACACACACACACACACACACACACACACACACACACACACACACACACACACACAGGGGGAGAGAGAGGAGTTAGTGTGGGAGAATGGATGAGGGTGGGGTTAAGGTCTGGCTACACGAGACTATAAACAGGGTGCATGGAGTGATTTTTGTAAGTCTTGTGTGGCCAGATCAATCACATTATAATTGCTTTACATACTGGTAGGTGTGTTAGTTTACAACTAAAGTGTTTCACGTGTAGTAAACTTATGGAACTGGGTGTATATATACGTATTAGTTTGGAGTGGCAGCCTGGTTTGAATTTTTGCTAGAAAAGGCTGACAAGCTTAGAACACCACTTAGACAAAGGGTGCATTTCTTTTACCTAATCCAGCTAATCCAGACAGGATGAATTAGCTAATCCGTCTAATCCGCATATGGGCTGGATTGGCTGGATGAGCTGGATGAGCTAATCCATCTAATCTGGATTAGCTGGGTTAGGTAAAAGAAATTCACCCAAAGATGGAAGGGATCGATGATTTTAGTTAGAAATGTTCAGTTGAATGAAGAGTTTTGGATAGATGAACATTAAAGACACATTGACTTGGAAACATTGCTGTGATTATAAACTGAGAATTTTTGCTTTGATCTTATCATCGTGGTGAGCAAATTAAGCATTTAGTATACCTGGTGTAGTCTAGACACGAACCTCTTTCATTTTTTGGCATCTAACAAATGGACTGTTCTATGTGTTTTAGGATGCGACTGGTGAAGCGAAGAGTTGCTTTGTTTATCAGTCGGACACAGTTAATCCTGGCTGTAGAATCCTTGGTATCAACGATGAGAGTGTTGAATCCAGTGATGTTATTCGTTGTCTGAAGTACCATCCTAATGGGACAGTCAGATTGATAGTTCAGGATCCTGTTGATGATTTTGATATGAAGTTGACTGAACTGAAAGATTTTACATTGTCAATACAAAGTATGTCTACTGTTCAAGGAATTTCGGAACGGCCGTCGTGGCTACAGAATGAGAAAATGTCATTTTCGGAAGATACCCAGTTGCGGTCTGCTGTATCAGATTCAAGGTGCTAGAACAGAAACAATTGTTTGATTTTTATCATCATCTAGTAGTAGTTGATTGTGCAGTGCTGTCTCTTCTCATTGCAAGGATGATAAGCGTCTTGCCGTTCATATCATGACTGCTAAGGAAATAGCTAATCATAAAGCCAACAATTCTGTTGTGTATCTTCTTGGACCACTTGCTGGTAAGATGCGCCCTGTTTGGTTGTTGATACATGTACACTTGATTCCATGTTTGAATTGTTGTGGAAGATAAGGGATTAGGTGAGGACACTAACAGCCAAGAAGCAAAGCCTGAATTTCTTCAACTGCAGGATTATGGTAATGCAGGAAACGCTTTCTATTTGGCGTGGGAGTTAACTTACTGCTGTTGTATTAAATTAGAATGATGATCTAGTTAGTTTGTATTGTCTGTATACTTATAGCTGTGTGTTTGTTGTTTGACTGTCTGCTATTTGTCTGCATTCTCTGTTTGTTTTCGGGTTTGTGTGGTGCTATACTGTGTCTTCTCATTTTAGTAGTTCTAGCTGTTTTGTGTCTGCATGTATGTTCACATGTATATTTATGATATATATGCAAAAGTTATGAACATTGACGACTAAAACTTGTGAGGTTGCCAAGGTTACAACTACGTTTGTCATAAAATTTCAAGCACTGATGTGTGGTTATTTGTTGTCTTCTGTGTCTGCTTGTGTGTTGGTTGGTTGGTTAATTTGCTTGTCAGCCTAGTTTGCCACTACAGTTTTCTTATTTCTTGATATATTATAGGTTCCTCTCAGGGTGAACCAAAAATCAAAGAATTGCTAGAAGCAGCATCATTGAAGGGTCTTAGTATGCAAGAATATAAGTTGCTTCACAAGTTTTCTTTGGACCACCCAGAAATATTCTGGAGACAACTAGCACAGGACTTTGTTTTTGATGTTGACAGCAAAGATCTTGATGTTGAATGTGACCCATTGAGAGCATTTAAAACTGGTCATGGGCCAAAGACCAGCTTCTTGAGTAAGCACAAGACAAATATGTGTTTCAACATGCTTGACAGGAATGTTGCGAGAGGACTGGGAGACAGATGTGCCCTTAAATTGTATGAATGTGACAGCAATTTATGATACATATGTGTGTTTAGTGATATTCTATGTTGCAGTGTTGAAACCGATGGCAACTGCATCTCTGTTTCTTACAAGGAATTGCTGCATCGTGTTTGTGTGGTCACAAAACGTCTTCAACATGGTGGTTAACTAATGCTTTGTGCTTTTAATTGTGCTTATTGACTGAGTTTATTTTTTTAGCTGGAGTGAAAACAGGTGACAAAGTGTTGGTCTTTATGAAGAAAAGTGTGGAGAGGATCTTGGTTGTTCTGGCATGCTTTAGAATTGCAGCTCCTGTTTGTGTTTTGGTATGTTGCTGACATCTTAATTGTTTGACTGTTCATACATGTGAGTGCATGGTTCTATGTTCTTGTAGTATCCTGATGGAGCAGATGATGATGAATTGAAACAAAATGCAGAGCTATCAAAATGCACTGTCATCATTACATCAAATGGTTAGTTGTGTGCGATTACTGCTTATGCTAGAATCTGCATACTTCAGGCGAATTGTCAGCGATTGCTAAAGTTTCATATCTAGCTTAATGGGGACCTGTTTTATGACGTTACAATTCTCTATGCTTGCGTGAGTGCGTGATGACTGCAATGACTTGATCATCATGAGTGTGTGCATGTGTGCGTGCATGTGCGCGTATGTGTGTGCATGTGTGTGTGTGTGTGTGTGTGTGTGTGTGTGTGTGTGTGTGTGTGTGTGTGTGTGTGTGTGTGTATGTGCGTGCTGTGTGCGTGCATGTGAGCTAGAGAGGGAGAAGGAGAGAGAGAGAAAGGGAGGGGAAGGGGAGAGAGAATGCTAGGGTTGAAGTTCTTGGCCAAGAATTTGGCTTATAGCAAGTTTTTATAAGGACTTGCCCAAAACCGAGACAAGAATTTCTAAGTCTTGATAATTTTATACAGATATCAACAAATTTCTTACGAATATGCCTAGGCCAAGTTCTTGGTCAAGAACTTCAACTCGGGGAAACGAAATGGATGCTGTTAAAATCAGGGCTATAAATACAAATGCAAAGATGTAGCAGTTGTTGTTTTGCAGATGATACGGTATGATTTACACAATTAATGAGTATGGATATATTGATTTATAGAAAACTGTCTGCATAGAATTAATAGTTGAACACGTTAATTAAGGCAATTGTAGATATGTATTTGTCATGTAGCTGTGATGCCAAGAAAGGTTGATTTTACAATGCTGGACTACATTTTAGAGATAACTGAAATCAACAATGAAGCAAGGTACAGGTGCATAGTATCTCATCTGTGTTTTGCACTAGAATGTTGACATTATTAACTGACACAAGTACTTGATGTGTGCTTTGTGTTTCTGTATTTTTAGTTGATTTTTTATCAGCGCTTTTGATTGGTTAATTAAGTAGGAATGGCATGTTTATGTTCTGTGTGCGTGCGTGCGCGTGTGTGCGTGCGTGCGCGTGCGTGCGTGTGTGTGTGTGTGTGTGTGTGTGTGTGTGTGTGTGTGTGTGTGTGTGTGTGTGTGTGTGTGTGTGTGTGTGTGTGTGTGTGTGTGTGTGTGTGTGTGTGTGTGTGTGTGTGTGTGTGTGTGTGTGTGTGTGTGTGTGTGTGTGTGCATATACATGTTTATCTTTACAGTCTTTTCACAACACGTGCTTGAACACAGAACAATCAGGTACTTGTATAGGAGGCGGGTAATGATTTTCAAACATGTGAAGTTCAGAGTGATGCACACACATACAGTTAACACATAGCTGAGACTCTTGAGATATGTGCCACTGCATCTGTGCAGTCATGGAATGAATGTTTTTATAGTTTGGTTGTTTGATAATTTTTATGCCAGGACACAAGTTGTTATTTTGGAATTGTGCAAGAATAATAGACTTTAAGGACAGACTAGTGACTTGTTGACGGCATTTTATGGCAATCATTGCCATACTGTGGCTACAAGTGTGATGCTATTGACACACACCTAGGTACTTGTTTGCTAGTATTTTGAGTTGGAGAAAATATGTATGAGCTATCAATTTTTCTTGCCCAAATATCTAGTTTTTTGTAAACTGTAGGTCTGGAAAAGAGACAAGCATGGAGGTCGGCTGTTTGCTTGTTTGGATTGATCCTGCTCAACCGCCATCATTACTGTCTGAACCTAGAAAGTACCCTAGCAATATATTAGTGGCACTGTTAAACGAAGATGACGCAGAACGGGGCAAAGACTTGGTAACAGGAACAGACGCATGTTTTGTGCTTGGAGAACATCCTCTTTTTC